>NC_088883.1:19362186-19532381 GCF_032884065.1 Artemia franciscana | reverse complement strand
AGCAATATTAATGTGCTGCCAAAGGGTTTCGACTTCCCTCGCAAAACTTTCAAGCATTGATCCAGAGCCTCGAGCGATTTTTGTGTGCCATTGTGCACTCATCCCAAATAATAAGTTTGCATTGCTGCAATACTTTACCCATCCCAGATGATATGGATATATTGCACGTGGGAGTTTCTGTAGAATGCAAATTCAGAGGCAATTTCAAAGCGGAATGAGCAGTTCTTCCACCAGGCATCAATGTTCGATTAAAAACTAATCAATGTTCGATTCCACACAATGAATGTTCGATTAGCAATCACCATCAACAAAGCACCGGGACACAAATGACGACCGGGACACAGGGAGTATAAATGACGACCAGGACATAAGTAAAAAAAAAATTAAAAACTAAAAAAAAGTTAAAAACTACAAAAAAACTAAAAAGAAAAAAAAAACTAATAAAAAACTAAAAAAGCTAAAAAGCTAAAAAGCTAAAAAAACTAAAAAAGAAAATAAAATGAAAAAGGAAAAAAAATTAAAAATAAAGGAGAAAAACAAAATTAAAAAAAAGAAAAAAAATTAAAAAAGGGTAAAAAACTAAAACCTAAAAAAAGACCAATTCAAAAACGAATGTATATACAGACCGGGACACAAATGACGACCGGTACACCGGGACATGACGACAGGGACACAACTACAACAGGGACGCCGGGGGGCTCAGGGGGATATATAAATGACGATGGCGACACAGGGAATCGTCGATTAGCAATCACCATCAACAAAGCTCAAGGGCAATCATTAGAATCATGAGGAATAGATCTGAATACGGATTCGGGACACAAATGACGACCGGGACACCGACACATAGGGAATATAAATGACGACCGGGACACAAGGAATGTTCGATTAGCAATCACCATCAACAAAGCACCGGGACACAAATGACGACCGGGACACAGGGAATATAAATGACGACCAGGACATAAGTAAAAAAAAATTAAAAACTAACAAAAGGTAAAAACTACAAAAAACTAAAAAGAAAAAAAAACTAAAAACTAATAAAAAAACTAAAAAAGCTAAAAAGCTAAAAAAATACTAAAAAAGAAAATAAAATGAAAAAGGAAAAAAAATGAAAAATAAAGGAGAAAAACAAAACTAAAAAAAGAAAAAAAACTAAAAAAAGGTAAAAAACTAAAACCTAAAAAAAGACCAATTCAAAAACGAATGTATATACAGACCGGGACACAAATGACGACCGGGACACCGGGACATGACGACCGGGACACAGGGACACAACTACAACAGGGACGCCGGGGGGCTCAGGGGGATATATAAATGACGATGGCGACACAGGGAATCGTCGATTAGCAATCACCATCAACAAAGCTCAAGGGCAATCATTAGAATCATGAGGTATAGATCTGAATACGGATTGTTTTCCCATGGACCATTATATGTTGCATGTTCAAGAGTCGTTAAACCTGACATTCTATTTATATGCACAGACAATGGGACAGCAAAGAATGTTGTATATTCGCAAGTTTTACGTAGTTAAAAACACACACATATATATATATATATATATATATATATATATATATATATATATATATATATATATATATATATATATATATATATATATATATATATATATATATATATATATATATATATATATATATATATATATATATATATATTCACAGGTGGGACATAGGGACACAACTACAATGGCGCGTAACTAATATTGCGCGTAACGACTTACGCGCGCGGGGGGGGGGGGGGGGCTTTGGGGGGGTTGGCGCGAAGCACCCCCAACAACTAGGTGTTGGGGTGGCGCGAAACGCCTCCCCAACAGCTAGTATATATATATATATATATATATATATATATATATATATATATATATATATATATATATATATATATATATATATAAAAATAAGTTGTCTGTCTGTCTGTGGATCAGGTGACGTCATGTTTCTGTGTTGACTGACGTCATGAAGTTAGTTGTCGTCATTTTTGCTATGACGGTGACGTCATTAATGGTATTTAAGACATGCGTTCACGGAAAAATGTTAAATTGTAAAATGACTGAAGAACCTACAATGGCAACAGCCGAGGAAGCTGCTCAAAGAGTCTATGCCAAAAAACTTGCTGCTGATAGAGAAAGTAAGAAAAGAAAGCGTGCCGAGGAATCACAAGAACATCAAGAAAACAGGCTTGCAGCTGATAGAGAAAGTAAGAAAAGAAAGCGTGCCGAGGAATCACAAGAACAGCAAGAAAACAGGCTTGCGGCTAAAGAACGAAAAACCGCGCAGTTAGATGAAAATCCACCTGGAAAGCGAGAGTCAAAACATATCAAAACTGAAAATGATAGCGATGATGATTGGGTTTGGGATTTTGACTTGGATAAGGTCATCAATGCCTTCCAGATTTAAGTTAAAAAACAAAGGTTCGGAGATATGTACTTCATAGTGACGCTGAAAAATAAAGAAGAAAAAAAACTGAAAAAATGTAAAAAACTAAAAAAAAAACTAAAAAGAAAAAACACTCAAAGATAAATTACAGACCGGGACACAAATGGCGACCGACACAGAGGGAATATAAATGACGACCGGGAACCTCAAAGAAAAATTACAGACTGGGACACCCGGACACAAATCACAACCGGGACGCAGGGACACAACTACAACGGGGACGCCGGGGGCACAGGCAGGATATATAATTGACGACTGAGACACAGGGATTGTTCGAATAGAAATTACAGACCGGGACACCGGGACACAAATGACGACTGGGACGCTGGGACACAGGGAATATAAATGACAACCGGGACACTCAAAGAGAAATTACAAACTGGGACACCAGGACACAAATGACGACCGGGACACAGGGAATATAAATGCTATTTATATGCACAGACAATGGGACAGCGAAGAATGTTGTATATTCGCATGTTTTACGTAGTTAAAAATATATATTTATATCTATCTCTATTCACAGGTGGGACACAGGGACACAGCTACAATGGCGCATAACTAATATGGCACGTAACGACTTACGCGCGCGGGGGGGCTTGGGGGGGCAAGAAGCGCCCCACCAACTAGGTGTTGGGGTGGCGCGAAGCGCCACCCCAACAGCTAGTATATATATATATATATATATATATATATATATATATATATATATATATATATATATATATATATATATATAATATATAGGACACAGGGACACAACTACAATGGCGCGTAACTAATATGGCGCGTAACGACTTACGCGAGCGGGGGGGCTCGGGGGTGCGAAGCGCCCCCACCAACTAGGTGTTGGGGCGGCGCGAGTGACGTCATGTCATCATGTCGTCATGAAGTTAGTTGTCGTCATGTTTGTTATGACGGTGACCTCATTAAAAGTATTTAAGAAAATCGTTCAAAGACAAATTTTTAATTGTAAGAAGATCGTGGACGGAAAAATGTTTAATTGTAAAATGACTGAAGAACCTACAATGGCAACAGCCGAGGAAGCTGCTCAAAGAGTCTATGCTTAAAAAACTTGCGGCTGATAGAGAAAGTAAAAAAAGAAAGCGTGCCGAGGAATCACGAGAACAGCAAGAAAACAGGCTTGCGGCTAAAGAACGCAAAACCGCGCAGTTAGATGAAAATCCACCTGGACAGCGAGAGTCAAAACATATCAAAACTGAAAATGATAGCGATGATGATTGGGTTTGGGATTTTGACTTGGATAAGGTAATCAATGCCTACCAGATTTTAGTTAAAAAAACAAAGGTTCGGCGATATGTATTTCATAGTGACGCTGAAAAATAAAGAAGAAAAAGAAAACTGAAAAAAGAAAAAAAGGTAAAAAACTAAAAAAAAAACTAAAAAGAAAAAACACTCAAAGAGAAATTACAGACCGGGACACAAATGACGACCGGGACAGAGGGAATATAAATGACGACCGGGACACTCAAAGAGAAATTACAGACTGGGATACCGGGACACAAATGACGACCGGGACACAGGGAATATAAATGACAACCAGGACGCAGGCATTTAAGAATATCGTTCAAGGACAAATTTTTAATTGTAAGAAGATCGTTGAAAGAGAAATTTCTAATAGTAAAATGACTGAAGAGCCTACAATGGCAACACCCGAGGAAGCTGCTCAAAACGAATGTATTCAAGCTGAAGTAGCTGAGTTGGTAAAGCGTTATGTTTCCGGTTCTAGGTCTGAGAGGCTCCAGGTTTGAACCTTGGCTTTAGCATTAATATAAAAGAAGAAAAAAACTAAAAAAGGTAAAAAATACAAAAAAGACTAAAAAGAAAATACTAAAAAAATAAAAAAGCTAAAAAACTAAAAAAAAAAAAAAGGTAAAAAACTAAAAAAGAAAAAAAAAACTAAAAAAAGGTAAAAACTACAAAAAAAACTAAAAAGAAAAAAAACTAATAAAAAAACTAAAAAAAACTAAAAAAAGGAAAAAAACTGAAAAATAAAGGAGAAAAAGAAAACTAAAAGCCAGGACACAGGGAATATAAATGACGACCGGGACACTCAAAGAGAAATTACAGACTGGGACACTGGGACACAAATAACGACCGGGAGATATAAATGACGACCGGGACACTCAAAGATAAATTGCAGACCGGGACACCGGGACACAAATGACGACCGGGACACAGGGAATATAAATGACGAACGGGAAGCTCAAAGAGAAATTACAGACTGGGACACTGGGACACAAATGACGACCGGGATACTGTGAATATAAATGACGACCGGGACACAGGGAATGTTCGATTAGCAATCACCATTAACAAAGCTCAAGGACAATCATTAGAATAATGAGGTATAGATCTGAATACGGATTGTTTTTCCCATGGACAATTTTATGTTGCATGTTCAAGAGTCGGTAAACCTGACAATCTATTTATATGCACAGACAATGGGACATCAAAGAATGTTGTATATTCGCAAGTTTTACGTAGTTAAAAACATATATATATCTATAACGAAAAGAGAAATCTTTTATCTTTTATCTATATTCACAGGTGGGACACAGGGACACAACTACAATGGCGCGTAACGACTTACGTGCGCGGGAGGCTTATGCGCGCGTTTTTATATATATATAGATAGATAGGCAATTTTTGACAAAAATAAAACATCATAATTATGCACAATGATGCTACACACTCATCTTTTGAAGATAGTATAACACAAGTTTCTTTTGAAAAGTTGCTTCTCTGGGGTATAATGTCATATTTGATGCCTAATTCCCTGTGATTCGTCTTTGCTATTCCGACTAAGGAAAGCCCATAATCACTGCTGGATTTAAGGCTTTAACGCTTCTAGGTGCCATTCTTGGGAGACATCTCAAAGTTTACAAGTGATCATGGAATTCCTGTGTTACTTTAAAATAACTTTTATGTGAATAGGCGGCGGTGTGGTGGATTGTACCTGGCACGTTGACGACCTATCACATCAGTCCAGTTTTTGTTAAGAAAAAAATTACGCAGTGATAATTTGTTGAGCCCCCTGGCATTTTGCGCCCCTAGGCACGGGTCTAGTGTGCCTTTTGGTAAATTTGGGCGTGTCCATAATCTTTTTTCTGTCTTATATGCATTACAAAAAAGAAAAACCTGGATCGATGAGTACGTTGGTAATAAATTATATAGAGAATAAAAGCGGGATTATTTTTCAATTCACAACGTCTTGAAATTAAAAGTCGAATATTTCTTATCATGCCGAAGTGACTCAGCAAAGTACTTTAACTCAAGGAAGAAGTTGTAATTTTTCTCGAAAAAAATCACAGTGAGGACGAATATATGCTAAGGGATAATAATTTTACTATCAAACTTTTTTCTGAAGTTCTAGAAGTTTATTTTGGCAGTATATAACTGACCAATATCACTTGTAATGTTTAGGACTGTCTCAATTTTGTAGAGGCTTAACGGCCTGCCATCAAATTTGTGAATATATTAATCTGCCTACTATATTTATCCTTTAATCATTTTTACGTCTAAATAGGTGATCAGCTGTGAGGCTTTGGCACATGCAAGGGATTTTATTCGGCAGGAGAGTGGAAATGATAAAAAAAAATTCAGTGGATAGTTTGATTAAGAAATGCCCAAGGATTAGGGAAAATTTAGTGTTTCAAGGGATGGTCCTGAATTTAGCTGAAATTTCTCAGAAAATCAAGTGTTTTGAAAAAATCGATGCAGGCTTATTTGAAGTGGTTTTTTTCAGAAAACTCTTTTTTCAATGAATAAAACTGTTTTTGCTCGACCGTCATTGCCTGAAAAAGCTAAAGTGAATACAGGGCTTTATACCGATGTTCTTGAATTTACAAAATAAGCGTTGACACAGAATCCATTTTTTTCCAACGGAACAAGTTTTTTCAAAAGAAGGCAAGGAGCTACATTAAAACTTAAAATTATTAGAAATGATTAAACTATTAGAACATTAAACTATTAGAAATTAGTTGAACATAAATTATTACGAATGTCAGGGGTTTCGTCCCCTCGCTAATATATTGCTCTTTGCGCTAAAGTTCGAATTTTGTTCCAATTATTTAAGAATGACCTCTGAATCACAAAAGCCGTTTAATTAGAATAAATAGTTCTTATGAAATTACAAAAAAAAATACAGCGAGGTATTGACGAGGGGGAAAAAACCCTCATATATGTAATAATTTCTGTTCATTTTAAGTTTTAATGTAGCTCCTTGCTTTCAGTTGAAAAAACTTTTTTTATTTAATTTGGGGTTATTTTTTAAACAATGCTTGGAAATTTCATATAAATTATCTTCCTCCATGGAAAGATCCTACCCCGCAAGCCCTTCATCCATCCTCCCCCTCTCAACCAGAAAAAATCTCCCTGAAAACGTCAGTATGCTTCCCAATAACCAGTACTATGTGCAAACAATGGGCAAAGTACATAAATTGCAGCCCTTCCTCCGGCGACTGTGGGGGATTAAGTCGTCCACAAAGACATAGTTATTAGATTTTTCGGCTATGCTGAACAAAATGGCTATTTCAAAATTTGGTCCGGTGACTTTGGGAAAAAATAAACATGGAAGGGGGCCAAGTTGCTTTCCAATTTGTCTAGTCACTTAAAAAGAACACTCGAAATTTTAATTTCCGTTCGAATGAGCCTTGTCACGACATTTTAGGACCACTGGGTTGGTACGATGACCTCTGGAAAGATAAACACGCATCCGTGATCTTTTTTCTGGCAAAAAATACAATATTCCACATTTTTGCATATATGAGATTGAAACTTGGACAGTAGGGCTCTCTGATACGCTGAATCTGATGGTGTGATTATCATTTAGATTCTATTACTTTTAAGGGGTGTTTCCTCTTTTGTCGAAAAAAAAAGTTTTGTCAGCTCGTATTTTTTGATGGGTTGGACTAAACTTAATAAAACTTATATATTTAAAATCAGCATGATAATCCAATTTTGATGTATCTATTGGTATCAACATTCCATTTTTTAGAGTTTTGGCTACTATTGAGCTCCTTACTACAGTTCGTTACTACAAACTGTTTGACAATAATATGAAATTGTTAGTCGTTATCTTTATCAAGAAGTTTGTCTTAAAGAATTTCGTACTAAACATTTTTCTGTTTTTATCATTTTGTAAAATGTTAGGGAGGTGTTAGATATTTTAAGGGATCCATGGTAAACTAATGGTTAGAAACTATTGCATTAACATTTGAAATAGTGGAGATTTACAAATTAAAAACAAATTAGTACCATAGTAAGGCAATGAGTTTTTGCCCTAGAATTTGAAAAAAAATTTTCTAGGTCGTGTTCGTTGATCAAATTAAATCTAAACCGGCTATTTTACGTGACTTTCCCGGCTTCAACTAGTAACAAAGAAGATTTGAATTGAAGGAAGGGGAAATTTTTAAAAGTTATGTTTTTTTTGCGGTTGTTGTTGTTTTTTATAAGTAACCCTATGTGACGATACTGATGGAAAAATACTTCATTTTATTGTTGTCATATATTACATATAAACATTCACGATCTTATAACATACTAGCTGTTGGGGTGGCGCTTCGCGCCACCCCAACACCTAGTTGGTGGGGCGCTTCGCAAGCCCCCCCAAAGCCCCCCCCGCGCGCGTAAGTCGTTACGCGCCATATTAGTTATGCGCCATTGTAGTTGTGTCCCTGTGTCCCACCTGTGAATATAGATAGATTTATATATGTGTTTCAAACTACGTAAAAATTGCGAATAAACAACATTCTTGGCTTTCCCATTGTCTGTGCATATACAAAGCCGTACGTAATGACGTCATATGCAAACGCTCTTTTTACAAACAAACAAACATGCATCCACACAACTCGTTTTTATATAGATAGATAGATAGATAGATACAATACAAATTAACTGCGTAAAACTTGCGAATATACAACATTCTTCGCTGTCCAATTGTCGCTGCGTATAAATACATTGTCAGGTTTACCGACCCTCGAACATGCAACGTACAATTGTCCATGGGAAAAACAATCAGTATTAAGATCTATACCACATTTTTCTAATGATTGACCTTGAGCTTTGTTAATGGTGATTGCAAATGCTAATCGAATTGGGAATTGCAATCTTTTAAATTGAAAAAGCAGATCCGTTGGAATCATGGGAATGCGAGGAATAAGAACAGCCTCACCCTCATAAGGCCCTGTCAAGATTGTGGCCTCTATTAGGTTTTCCATTGTTTTTTTTTACGGCAAGTCGTGCCATTGCAAAGCTTTGGTGGGTTAATATTTCTTAAAAGTATTATTGGTACGCCTAATTTTAGTTGTAGCACGTGTGGTGGAAACCCTGAAGGATCTATGGAATTTAAAAATTCAGATGGATAATTAACCGCTTCATTTGGTTCCAAAACTGTGTCGACTGACTTGTAAAGGACTGCCTGGTCTCGAATCTTAGTCAAAACAATATTGTTGATTTCGTGGACGTCTATATTTTTGGGTGCGAGAATCGCTCTTTCACTTAGCCATTTATTATTTTTATAATTTTTTAGAATATTCGGAAATACTTTTTCAATCAATTTATTTTTGGACGTCACTAAATTACAGAAACCAGCAGGTAGTTGTATACGTCCTGAAATTGAGTCTACTGGGAGCTTTCCGTTTCCAATTGCCAGCAATTGATCTGAAAATGTTTGACCAGAGTCATAGTTTTGCAATCGGACACGCATATTTGTAGTTAATTTTAATGTTTTTACGTGTGCCCATAAATTAGAATTTTTCAGGCAAGCATTCATTTCGTCTGCAGGAGTTGATCTAGGTATTATAGGTAATGTTTGCCTGAAATCTCCCGCAAGCAATATTAATGTGCTGCCAAAGGGTTTCGACTTCCCTCTCAAATCTTTCAAGCATTGATCCAGAGCCTCGAGCGATTTTTTGTGTGCCATTGTGCACTCATCCCAAATAATAAGTTTGCATTGCTGCAATACTTTACCTATCCCAGATGATTTGGAAATATTGCACGTGGGAGTTTCTGTAGAATGCAAATTCAGAGGCAATTTCAAAGCGGAATGAGCAGTTCTTCCACCAGGCAGCAATGTTGCGGCTATTCCGGACGACGCAATTGCCAACGCTATATCATTTTTGATCGAATTGATGCCAGAATCAGTTTTATCACAAACGTTTTACCAGTACCTCCTGACGCATCCAAAAAGAAAATTTCTCCAACGTTGTTATCGACACAATGCATTATCGTATCATAAATGTCTTTTTCTTCTGACGTTAACTTGGAAATGTTATTCTGTACATACGACAATAGATCACTCGTACTGTAACTTTGTTCACGATCCAATTCTACACATGTCGAAACAGCAGCGATACGGTAAGGTGAATGCATTCCCAAATCCTGAAGAGGTTTGTTTGCCATACTTACGCACAAATCTTCTATAATAACTAAAGTGTAGTTATAAATTTCTGATGTAAAATCTATGAAGAATAATATCTCGAGGTAAAAACTGATCACCGACCATAACGATTGCCACTTCGTCGATAGTTGGAGCATTGTATCTACGCACATGTTGGCCAGGAGGCGTTTTGTCAGCGGAAATAACAATTTTATGCGTATCAGTCGGCATCAAATCGATGGCTGTTTTGAACAGACGCATTAAATTATTATTTTCGTCCTTTCAACGTTGGGAGAAATTTCGCAACGTGCATTCAATTCAGAATTTCTATCACTGATGAAGTACAATTGTAAAAATTTATGATTCTCGCCTGAGAATGGTAGAAGGGACCCTGCTCTATGATAAATTTGCCCTTTTACTTTGAAAGTAGACATAAATTGATCTGGATTTTCGATTTGGGCTCCAAACGACGTCATTTGGAAACATGAGTTGTATTTTCTGATTTGTGACAAAAAACGCTTAGATTCTGACGTAGTTCCAGTAAGGAAAGTCTTCAATGGCTCTGGTGGTGCAGCCAATAGAGGAAGTTTATCTTTTCCTGAGGCGCAACACATTCCCATTGTTTCACCATTGAATTTCAAGGCCTTGCAATAGGGACAAATTTTAGACATTGTCCCGATTTGAACACATCTGCTCAAGCTATAATCATCGACTGGGTTGTACCTGAATGCCAGGCGATAACTTTCAGGTTGCTCTGATTCCTCGGCACGCTTTCTTTTATTACTTTCTCTAACAGCAGCAAGCCTGATTTCTTGCTGTTCTTGTGATTCCTCGGCACGCTTTCTTTTCTTACTTTCTCTATCAGCAGCAAGCCTGATTTCTTGCTGTTCTTGTAATTCCTCGGCACGCCTTCTTTTTTCACTTTCTCTTTTAGCAGCAAGTCTGCTTCCGCGTTGCTCTGGTAGTTCCTCGGCACGCTTTCTGTTCTTTCTTTCTCTATCAGCCTCAAGCCTGTTTCCTTGCTGTTCTTTTGATTCCTCGGCACGCTTTCTGTTCTTTCTGTCTCTATTAGCCTCAAGCCTATTTCCTTGCTGTTCTTTTGATTCCTCGGCACGCTTTCTTTTCTGACTTTCTCTATCAGCAGCAAGTTTTTTGGCATAGACTCTTTGAGCATCTTCATCGGCTTTTGTCATTGTAAGTTCATCAGTCATTTTAAATTTAAACATTAATAGATTTCTACGTGAACATATGTCTTAAATATCTTGAATGACGTCACCGTCAAAGCAAAAATGACGACAACTAAATTCATGACGTCAGTCAACACAGAAACATGACGTCACCTGACAGACAGACAGACACACAGACAGACAACTTATTTTTATATATATAGATTTCCTTCATTTGAAGTCCCCAGAGAATTTCTAATCAAATCCTTCCAAAACCTTAAAATCTAGACTTGTTGACAAATATTAGCATGGTAAACTGTAAGATATTTACTATGTGTATTATTGTCGCTATAAAACAACTAAAAACATATAGCGAGAAACTGCTTCTCATATTGCAAGAGGTGTCTACTCTATATATATATTGTTACCAATTGGTAACATTAGTTGCCGTGCAAAAAACCACCCCGCCAATCAAATCCCCTTTTTGATCCCATAGTATCAAACGGTATAGATCCGTTGTATAGCTGTCCAATTGATTTATCCGCAGATGTAAGTTTTCAGATATTAACTAATTAGGAAGTCTTGAGTGAGGAAAAATATTCTCAGCAAAAAAAAAACGAAAAAGGAGTTTTCAGGGAAATAAAAAAGGACAATAGGACCTTTAGCTAATAATTGGGGTCCAACGACAAGTTTGAAAAGAATATAAGAAATAATGAGAAAAGGAAATTTATCTGATAATTAGGTCCAGGGGCCCAGAAAACAGTGGAAGACCGGTGTCTATCTGGTCTGCAAACATCTACCCTGGACTTTAAACATAGGGCTTGCACAGTGGCTCTTGGGGTATCAACTGTTTCAGAACATTTGAGAAATATTGCCTACGATGCTTTTGAATATCTCTTCGGGTATTAAACAGCCGCCCTCTATTGTCCTCTATGAAAGGATAAGGGCTGGTTTGAGCACCAACAGCCTTTCAACAAGTATTTATGTGGTTTTACTGTTGCCCAGACAAGCTACCCTTCTGCCTTATCTGCAGTATTCTCAAGATATGCCCTCATCATTCCTTGCAGACGTTTTCACTTGCTTGTTATCGCTTTTATATTGTGATTTTAAACTATGACAGTACTCCCTCTCAACAGGCAAATATAGTGAATAGCAAGGTGAGTATTTTTCAACTAGAATTTTCAGATCTGTTCCTTCCTCGATCAGCTGCTAAGTTGCATTACCAACCGATTCTTATTTCAATTCTTATAGCCAATCTTCCGTATTTTCCTTCGTTAGTTTCTCAGGTGAATGCAATTGCTGCATCCTTAATACGTTCTTGGAGCGATTTGCAAAGAGACATGTGCACTCACCACCGGAATCCTAAAAGCCTGAAGTGACGAACCTATTTTCTAGCAATGGCATATCTTCTGGACATTAACCTTGTTCACCGTAACTAGCACTTTCTTTACAGCCTTCAACTTTCTAAATTTGTTCCTCACTGTTCAATTTAACGTAAGACCACACCACTGTGACTCCCTTGTCATTCCGTGCTCTTGGCTGTTTCTACGCACTGATTTCCTAGGGCTGCGTCCTATTGAGTCCCTCACTGCAGTAATGTTTTCCTTTTATTTCCTGTCTGAATAAGTTCGCCCTGTGGCTTTAGAACATAAGTCCACTACAGTCCCATGTTCTTTAAACCTTGTAACCCAACTAACAGTTGTTAATTTTGGTGGAAAGTTGCGACAATGGAAACGTTTTCGAAACTGAATCTGTAACTCTGGTGTGATTTTGCCGCAAAATAAGTCTCTAGGGAGAATTTCTTCTGTTGATTTGTCCAGGACATTTCTGGGGCAAATATAGCTGCAAACACTCATCCATAGGTTCACTTTTCACGTCCTACAACAGACAAGACATTCATTAAAAAATTTATTTTTGATCAAATAAAATGTGGGTACGCATCATTTTAGGCCACCCTTTAAAACTCTTGTCCCAGAGGTTTTGGGGGTTATAGGCGACATTTGAAAGGGGCATAGGCCCTAAATAATTTGAAAAAGAATTTATTAAGTAAACCTAAAATGATAACTGGTGAGAAACTTGTTTATGTGTTGCCAGTTTCATTTCTATTGTCAAAACATAAAATTGGACTAGGTTAAGAGGAATTTTTTTTTTTTGTTAAATTAGTTTTGATGCGGCGAAAACTACGATATTGCTAGTTTTAATCGAAGTTTTACAGGGTAAGGTACTTACTTGTACATGCACTGGGACACAGTCTCTGATGCTCTTCATGGTTCTAGGAGGTGGCAGGTAATCACATTCCATTTGGGGGTAGTCAAAGGGACAACAATTCCAACCCATGAGGGGTTCCATCCGCAGCTGTGTCGTCTGGCCCCACCAATGGGTTTAAGGTCTTATTTGATGGTGTTCTTCCAGGATTTTGACCGACCTCCATGCCTTTTCTCCAGCTTGGGAATGGCTCACACCAGTGTCCTTGAAAAAAATGAGTTATCGGGCCTACTACAGGCAATGCGAAACGAGGAGAGACGTTGGTGGCAAATAATAGTTTCCAGGTTATAGATTATGCCCTAGTATTAGCTTTATGCACCTATGGTCAAAAGAATTCAGAGTCTGAGTCTTGGATCTTTTTATTTGCCATGTTTTACATCTGTATGGGAGGACAGTGCAAACAAGGGATTCATACACTCGGTTTTTAGTCTTAATACTAATAACTCCTTTTCTAGAGCAACCCACAAAGTTTTGAAAATACAGAGGAGGCTACTGATATTGCTGGTACTAATCACTGCATCAAACATTAATATCTATGATTGAGCCTAGGTTTTTAAATTTGTGGACTAACTCAATCTGACATTGATCATAGGCAGCGCAATAGCGAACCCTAAGTAATGAGCTTTGTGGGCACATTGTATTATTTATTTATACTGTTCTTACCATGGCACTGTGTATATTTGGAGCTGTCGTAGAAAGTTCGGAAAGAACTCGTTCGATTGAAAATTGAAAGTTCTAGTGCCCCTTTTGAGAGTCAAAATTGAAAGGAGGGCATCCAGCCCCACTCCTTCGCCCATCATTTCCCCACACGTCCAACCAAAATTTTGAGATAGCCATTTTGTTCAGCATAGTTGAAAGTTCTAGTAACTATGTCTAAGAATGCCTACTCCCCTCCCCCACAGCCCTCGGGGCAGGGGTTGTAAGTCATGCAATTTGCCTTTATGTATAGTACTTGTTACTGAGGAAGGTGGGTATGTTTGAATTTTAGAATCCCAAAATCCGAAGGGCATTCAGGTGAACCTTTTCATAGAATATTGAGGGTAGTGTTGAACTAAATCAAAACACATGATGTTTACACGGGTTGTCAAAAGAGCGTAACTCAGGAATGACTGAGTGTATTAATTTGGAACTTTCAGGAAATGATAAGGAGGATGATTAGATGACCGATAAGGCAATATTTGCGCACTACTACTACTGCTACTATCACTACTATTAAAAGTATGAAGGTTGAAATTTCCAGATAATAGTGAGGTCAAAAGTTAAACTGAATCATAACACGCCGTCTGCAAGCAGGTTGCCAAAAGGCGTATCATCAATATCTTAGGAATAACTGAGTGTGTGAAGTTGAAACTTGCAGGGTTTGTTGTGGGGGGTGTTGAATTAAACGAAAGGCAATATTTGCATGCTTCTACTATTACCGCTAGAAAAGCTAAGGCTACTACTACTAATTCGACTGCTACTAAGGCTAAGGATATTAAGGAGAAAATTTTGGGGTATGTTGCTACAGTTTTGAACTAAATGAAAAAAAAAAATGTATAGAGGACATGTCATCAATGCCTAGGAACGGTTTATAGTGTTAAAATTGAAAGTTTAAGCGTCTCTTGAGGAGTAAGCTGGAAAAAACCAAAAGGCACTATATGCATACTGCTATTACTAATACAACTATTGGCACTACTAAAGCTAAGGGGATTAAGGTGAAGCTTTCAAGAAATATTCAGGTTGATTCTGAACAAAAGAAAACGAAACACGAACATTTAGATTGTCAAAGGAATGTAACAGTTAGTAATCACGGATCCAGAACCTTAATTTGGGAAGGACGGCAGTGCTAAAAGTAAAAAAGTGGAACAGCCCCCCCCCCGTACAATTTCGTTTAACATAATTGATATAAGGCCGGATTTACTATTGACGTAATATAACGCAACGGGAGATCATCTGGTTCACTTTGCCGCCGACGCAAGGCATTGGGAAACTTTGTCGGGATCAAGATTACCACTCAATTTAAATATCCGTTGGCCAATCAGAGGTGACCTCAGTCAAAGGAAAGATTACGCGCTCGTTGCCTGTTGCATTTAGTGAGTTGTAATATTTTCGATTGCTCTTTGATACCATATCGGTGAGGTAAGTTTGCAATACAAGATGAATGGATAATCTAAGCGTCTGGACACCAACGTGAAAGGCTTCTATAGAAATGGGACAAAAAAAAATACAGAAAAATTGTCTGTCAAAATTCAATGTCCGAGAACGCACCCATTGTTAAATTAGAATTTTTGAGGATGAGAGGATTATTTCTAATGTTTTTGCACTGGTACTGTTGGCAAAAGTACTCAAAAGCAAAGAAAAGGGCAAAGAATAAGAAAAGACTAGTCAGTTGGATGGAAAAAAACAAGTGTTGCTGAAGCTGCAAAACTTATCCTCATGAAGGTGAAAAGCAGAGGCAGTAGAAGATAAACAGTGCATTTTTATGCACCGGACAACAAACTTTTGAGCCAATTTGATTTTTTGACAAAAATTTGCTCTACGAGAACTGATTCAGGGCCGGAATATGATGTCAAGAAAAAAGTACAAATGTATAAAGGGGTTGACAAATGTGTAAAGTGCTAGTATACCTGGCCCTTGCAGCAGGAAATCTCCCAAAGAATATTACGGTGCAAAGGATCTCGCTGAGGTACGCCAGAAAGAAGTTTGCCTTGTGGTGCCCAATAAAGGGTTTTAAGTGTGAGAAAAAATAAGTATAACCAGGTCTCATGTCAAGAGAGGTGTGATATATATTCACTTAACTATTGACATAACACTTGGCTGAAGAAATTGAGAAGCAAAAGATCCGACGCCAGATTGGTATGATGCTTCTTAAACCTCTTTACAGTAGGATTAAAAAACATTCGGCATAAAGAAAAATGCAACCTAAACCCTTATAGCAGATGACAAGCCGGTATCTTCATCACAACTGTTAGCTATTTCAGTGCCATCAAATGAGACAGACATCAGATTGTTGGCAGATGAATTGGCATCATTGTCAGGGTACTTCATACAGCGTCGTGTGGCTGCTAGCAAGGAGAGAAACATTTACAGCATTGGTGAACGAATCTTGGATTTTTTCCAAGATTCAATGATGATTCAAGTTCAATGATGGAAATAAAGTTATTTCACTTGGACGTATGTATTACGTACACTTTATCTGTGTCTCTATCTCCGGGGAGAAGTTATAAGGGATACCACCATCCTTTGCATGCTTATATAGGCCACAGCACTGCCACCGTCAATTCTTCTTGTCCAGTGTCTGCAATCTCTTGGGCTCTCCTAGCAGCACAAAAACGTTTCAGTCTTGCATTTATAACACACACCGACATTGAAAAATTTTGTAGTGTTTATGTGTTTCATTGTTTTTATTTCAGAAAACGATCGATTGTCTTTATTTCTAACATTTCTTATTTCTCGTATATAGTTTCCAATAGTATATTTGAAAGGATTCTTAGAAAATTCGCTTGGAGGGGGAACGTCCCCGTCCCCCCTTGTATCCGTGCTTGACAGTTAGGGGGAGCTCCAATTAAATGTAAAAATTTTATGCTTGCAGCTTTTAAAAATGGCATATAAACAATATTATAGGCAGCGCAGCACTATCATAGAAACTTTTAAAGGATCTCGTTCATTTGGAAATTAAAAGTTCTAGCATCCTTTCTAAGAATCAAAAGTGATTTGAGGGCAAGTAGCCAACCTCAAATCACTGGGGGATGTCAACCCCCAGATCCCTCATAGCAAGGAATGTAAGCTATTCAATTTGCCCATTGTTTGTTTACAGTATTTATTATTGGGATAAAGAGCATGTTTGACCTTTGGTGTTCAAAAAGACTACGTGCATTCAAGTTAAGCTTTCATAAAATATTGAGGGGAGTATTGTATTAAATCAAAACGAGTTACGTGCATACAGGCTGTCAAAAGGGAGAAACTCGGGAATTACCGAGTATTAAGTTGAAACTTTAAGGGAATGATGAGGGAGATGATCAATTGACCAAGGGCATGTTGAGGGGAATTTTGAAATAACCAAAAGAAACTATGTGCATGTTCCTACTATTGCTGCTATTACAACTGATATGACTACTATTTCTACTGAGGTTAAGGCACATTAAGGTAAAACTGTCAGGAACCATTTAGAGTTTTAAAGTAAATCAAAACCCACTGAGTGCATTCAGGTTACCAAAAGGATGTAATAGTAATTTCTCAGGAACAGATTAGAATATCAAGTTGAAACTTTCAGGGCGTGTTGAGGGACATCGAACTGACCAAAAGGTAATCTGTCTTGATTTCTAGAACTACTACTGCTTCCACCTCTGCTACTATTACTATTATTTTAGGACTACTACTACTGAGGTTATGAGTAGGAAGTTTAATATTTCAGAGAATGTTTAAGGCCATATTGAACTAAACAAAAATATACACTGTACAAGCAGGTTGTCAATTTGTTCTTTTCTTAAATGAATTTAACATTATGATGAAGGATCTACCTTTCCTTCTCAGTCCTATCCTAAAAAACACAAGTTCGAAAAAAATATTTAATGCAACATATTAAATAACAATAATATCTCACTTTTACACCAACAATAGTAAGTAAAAATAGATTCCGACACCAGTACAGAATTAAGTGAATAAAATTTAGAATAAATCAACGGATCTATAAACTGACTCCTTTAAAAGAAACGATAAAAAAATACATGCATTGGATATACATGAACACAGTAAAGGACGTGTCGTATAGTTCCTGAACTATCATTAATAGCTTTGAAAAAGCTTGTGCAGAAAAATCATAACAGTAGAAAAAGCGTTTAGCAACACTGCACTATTTTGCCAAATGGTGTTTATTTCACTTTTTGAGGAAAAAAAGTTGGAAAACGACACATATTTTTATAGTTGGCAATATCCACGGTGCTGCAATTATAGGAGGGGAAGAGACCAGCCTTCACTGGGACAAATACATTTGGAGGTACCTTATAGTTTTTATCTCTGCCCAAGCCTCTGTCCAAGTGGGGGTTTTCAGGGTTCAACGTAACAAAAATGCACAAGGACCACTTTTTAATGTGTTTTTCGTCTTTAACCCCTACCCCGAACAAAAATCTCGGATCTACAAAAAAGCCTTTAGTCTACTTGAGTCTGGGGATGTCGTGTATCTGTGGCTCTCACAGCTAAATAAACTCCCTCATAACAGCTTAATGTCATGTGTCAGGTGAGGGAAAAAAGACACCTGGTCGTGCAATATGCGCTAGTAATCTACATGACCTGGCATTATATATACCAAATTGAAACCATAATTTTCAGCTACGCTTGTATTTTTGGCTTCTTATTTAAATTCTAGAGAAATGATTTCCGCGAAGCACTTTGTTTCCACTATAGACTACTGTAAAATTTGCAAAAGTGGACTGAACACTTAAAAAAAAAATACTGCTTAGCTGGTTTCCATATTATTTCCATATCATAGAAAAAAGGTGTATATTGGGTAATGGGTCATTAGCCAACATAAAAAAGTAAGTCTTTCACAATAGCATTTAAAAACAAACTTGTTTACAAAATTTTCTTGGTAATTATTGCTGTGGAATGGTATTGCCACGACACACTAACCGGCCAAATCTCATAGAAAACCTAGATTTTTCTTGGAAAAAATATTTTATCATACCCATCAGAGATTTGCTCAGGAATGAGGCCAGCCGCTCCCTGCCCGATATATAATGAACGAATTTTCCCAATTTTCATGGAAATTGTCAGTTTTATGTTATTCTGATCAATTAAAATGACGCATACATTGTACGTGCTGCCGTCTCTTGGATGAAAATTGTATGTGCATACTAGGTCAATACCCATAGCTACAAAATAGGCATACAGCCCAGATCTTACAAACGTTCAGTGTTACTTTTCATTTTTAATTGGGTACAAATTGGTTTTGTAAACATAAATGTTACATTCTGAATCATTATTATGGTAGGTGCCTCTAATGTTTTTTCTTCTTCTTACACGCTTGTAGCAATTTTTGTCCAAGAATACTTTTTTCATTCCTTCGGCCGACACGCACTAGGTTCATGAGCTACTCTTTGAAGCAATAAAAACTTAGCTATGCTATGTCGACGCGATAAGTGGTATGCATGTTTATGGTGCTACCTAAAGAGTGTGAGCTACTTACAAGAGTTTGAACTGGTGCTAGTATTGGCAAAAAAACATCAATGCCATCTAGCGTTTGGCAACATTTGGCGTTTTTTTTCAGTGTTACAATAAGAATAATTAGTTATGTATTTGGTATAACCAAGGTTTGGTGATAAACAAGTGTCTTATCTCAGTTTCTAACAGAAGAACGATTGCTAAGCTTGAAAAAATGTAAAGTGTCGCCAAACCCTAGAAGGCCCTGACTTTTTTTTTGCCGGCACTAGCGCCGAGGCTCCACTCTTATACGTTAACTTTTGGTGCTACTTAAAAAAAAAGAAAAGAAAAAAAAGTAACTTCAGGAAAAAACAACTAAACGCTAAGCGATTTGTACTAATAATGAGCTAAATCAAGCTAAATCAGTTATGCAGCTGAAAATAAAGATAGCATAATTGGCCAACAAAATAAGCGAAATCTCAAACCAAAAAGTAAGAAAACTAAGAAACAAGCACTCGTTCGATTACATTGAAATTGCTTCAAAGTTCACCGTTTAAAACTTTATTGGTAGCTAGTAAATCAAACTCACAAATTCAATGTGACAAATATGTTAAATTCTGGGAATCAATGAAATGAAGAAACAACTGCATTACCGAACTTTGAAACAGTAGTTCTGTTCTATCCGTTAAATCATAAAAATCTTTTTTTTTGGCAATGCACCAGGTAATTTTTGACACGGCAAGCATCGAAAGAGGGGGAAGCTTAAATTTCAAAACTGACTTAGAAACTAAATAATTATGAAATTCTCTCACTACTGCTTTTCTACCCCAGAGAAGATTTTGTCTGAAGTCACAATCATAAAACATATGAAAACTCAAATAGAAAGCAGGGCCATAGTGTTATAGGGCATGGGATAGGATATATTCAAGAACCAGCATAGCAAGTCTAGCGCTCTCTACCCCCACCCTCAAACTCCTGGGCATTCAAAATAGAAATTCCAAAAAACAACCAATAACATTTATTTTTAGCTATGATAAACTAAGAAAAGGAAATTATTATTTGAGCAGAGAGGTTTTAGTTAAGTACTGTTTTAAGAAAAGAAATGTTTTTTATTTAATTTAGCAGCATATGGTGTACATATCGGCAATATATACGTTGCAATTGCTTTCTTTATGAACAACAAATATATCATATGTTATATTTGCAACTGATCCATATAAAACTAAAGAAAATCTATTTGAAAGCTTCTTAAGGTTAGAGGAGTGAGAAAATACAACCTCACATCTTTTTGTAGTTCAAATTATTCGTTCTTTAATTAAGAGTATGTTAGTACTTAGTATTCAAAGCTATGCCTCATGAATAATATAATTCTTATCTTCTGTGCTGATTTCCCTGTAAATACCCGCCCAGGCCTCAAGTATTAAATCTGGTATTTAAAAAATATGACCCCTATGTTGTTTGTCAAAAATCAGTACAAATATTTCAACGCAGTCGTTGAGCCGTTATGACGCATAAACGTGCACCAACAAACGGAGGAAATTTCGCAGATCACGTGAAAATGGCCGTAGCCCAAATGGAAACCCAAGGTTAAGTTTTAGAAAATGTCACTTTTAGACTACGAATCTAACGCTCTACGAAATTGCGAAACCAACGAATCTATGCTCTCTAAGGGGGGTGTAACTTCTAGATCTCTACCAAAAATCGACGCAATGTTAAATTATATTAATTTATTTTAAATTATGTTAATTTTAAATTATATCAAAATTCAGAAATAAAGGTTGCGTTTCACGTTATACTGATCTCCAAGTGATTGAAGGAGGTTTCTCTGAAATTAAGCTTAAATTACTAATGTTATTTTAAATTTAATGGAAACATGCTTAATTGAGTGTCGGGACTTGTCACCTGTTGCATGTTCCTTAGCTTATTATCTTTTGCATTGTTTTTTAAATGTTTTGCCTATTCTGATTCTGTTTTTAGCTTTCCTGCAAAACTATGAAGAGGCCAGATAAGCACTAGTTAGGAGCCTCTCAATATTACTTCTCAAACAAGCGCTTTGCATGCTTCCATCATGAGTGACAAACCAGCATATGAACAAAAAATGTACCCTGAATGTATGTTTGCATTAAAAATTATTTGCCTCCATATCGCGGTTATAACTTTTTCTATTGGCCACAAGTATGGGTATTGTACCCAGACATCAAATTTACTTTATCGACTTAAGCGCTAACTGTTATTTTTCATATATTCTCTATACATATCATATATCTATCTATATAAAAGTAAATGTTTTTAAATGTTTTTAAATTTTTTTAATGTTTTGCCTATTCTGATTCTGTTTTTAGCTTTCCTGCAAAACTATGAAGAGGCCAGATAAGCACTAGTTAGGAGCCTCTCAATATTACTTCTCAAACAAGCGCTTTGCATGCTTCCATCATGAGTGACAAACCAACATATGAACAAAAAATGTACCCTGAATGTATGTTTGCATTAAAAATTATTTGCCTCCATATCGCGGTTATAACTTTTTCTATTGGCCACAAGTATGGGTATTGTACCCAGACATCAACATTTACTTTATCGACTTAAGCGCTAACTGTTATTACATATAAAAAAACTAGTTTTTCTAACTGAAAGTAAGGAGCGACATTAAAACTTAAAACGAACAGAAATTACTCCGTATATGAAATGGGTTGTCCCCTCCGCAATCCCTCGCTCTTTATGCTAAAGATTTTAATTGTTTTAAAAAGTAGAATGGTGGTAAAGAGTCAAACTTTAGCGTAAAGAGCGAAGGATTGCGGAGGGGACAACCCATTTCATATACGGAGTAATTTCTGTTCGTTTTAAGTTTTAATGTCGCTCCTTACTTTCAGTTAGAAAAACTAGTTTTTTTTATGTAGTTTCTGAACGTTTTTGAATTAATGCATGTTTAATTTTGGCTCTCCACACATAAATTATTAAAATGAAATTTACATTTTAATTCCTTTTTTTGGCTAAATGGCTTTCTCTTAGTTCTGATCAGACGATTTTGAGAAATATGGGATGGGGAAGGAGGCCTAGTTTCCATGCAATTTTTCGGTTACACAAAAAGGCAACTATAAATTTTAATTTTTAACGAATTTTTTTATTAGTAAAAAATATACGTAACTTAAGAATTAACTTACATAACAAACTTTTATATTCTTAAATTTTTATTATGTATATGAGGGGGTTTGTACCCTCGTTAATACCTCGCTCTTTACACTAAATCGTAAGTTTTGTGCCGATTCTTTAAGAGTGACCCCTGAATCAGAAAGGCCGTAGAATAAATAGTTGAAATTAATAAAAGTACTATAGCATAAAGAGCGGGGTATTTATCTCCTCCTAAATACCTCGCTCTTTATGCTAAAGTATTTTTAGAACCCCTCATATGCGTAATAATCTCTGTTCGTTTTAAGTTTCAATGGTACTCCTTACTTTTACTTGAAAGAATTTTTCCATGTTTATTTTTTTCATTGTTTTTTTTTATAGTAATTTTAGAAAATCCTGCGCCCTTTTCATTGAATTTATGTTCCCCCATGACATATTTCTCCTAGGAAAGATCCTCCCACATAGCCCCCTCCCCTCAACCCCACCGCCAAAACCAAAAAAAAAACCTGAAAACCACTGTACACTTCCCAATAACCATTATTATATGTCAACACTGGTCGAAGTTTGTAACTTGCAGCCCTCCCCCAGGGACTGTGGGGGAGTAAGTCATTCCCAAAGACATAGTTATTATGGTTTTTGACTATGCGGAACAAAATGGATATCTCAAAATTTTGATCTGTTGACTTTGGAGAAACAATGAGCGTGGGAGGGGGCCTAGGTGCCCTCCAATTTTTTTGGTCACTTAAAAAGGCCACTAGAACTTTTCATTTCCGTTAGAATGAGCCCTCTTACAACATTCTAGGACCACTTGGTCGATACGATGACACCTGGAAAAAAAAACAACAAACAAATAAACACTCACCCGTGGTTTGTCTTCTGGCAAAAAATATGAAATTCCACATTTTTGTAGATAGGAGCTTGAAAATTGTGCTATAGGGTTCTCTATTACACTGAATGCGATGGTGTGATTCTGTGACTTTTAGGGGGTGTTTTCCTCTATTTTCTAAAATAAGACAAATTTTCTCAGGCTCGTAACTTTTGATGACAAAGACCAAATTTGATGAAACTTATATATTTAAAATCAGCATGAAAATCCGATTCTTTTGGTGTATATTTTAGCATCTAAATTCCGTTATTTAGAGTTTCGTTTACTATTGAGCCGGGTCGCTTCTTACTACAGTTCGTTACCACGAACTGTTTGATTTTTCATATATTCTCTATACATATCATATATTCTATATATATATATATATATATATATATATATATATATATATATATATATATATATATATATCATATATTCTTTAAATAGTTGATAGGAAAGCTGAAGTTATCTGCAATTTAGTGGTTTAGTAATTTGATGAAACTTATATATTTAAAATCAGCATGAAAATCCGATTCTTTTGGTGTATATTTTAGCATCTAAATTCCGTTATTTAGAGTTTCGTTTACTATTGAGCCGGGTCGCTTCTTACTACAGTTCGTTACCACGAACTGTTTGATTTTTCATATATTCTCTATACATATCATATATTCTATATATATATATATATATATATATATATATATATATATATATATATATATATATATATATATATATATATATATATATATATATATATATATATATATCATATATTCTTTAAATAGTTGATAGGAAAGCTGAAGTTATCTGCAATTTAGTGGTTTTTTAACCTTACCTTTTGTTCACTTTTATGGAATTTTTTTAACGCAAAACGGCTCAGGGATAGCGGATACAAGAAAATTGCAAAAAAAATTCAGATAGAAACGGTTCACTGTAGTAGCCGTTGAAGTAAATTATGAGATATTTAAAAGCATAGGCATAGGAATTGGCTAAATCAATTTCTAAAAGCGAAGAAAAATATTCCACGACTAACCTGAATTAGCCTTGGCATGCCTCATGAATAATATAATTCTTATCTTCTGTGCTGATTTCTCCGGAAATACCCGCCCAGGCCTCAAGTATTAAATCTTGTATTAAAGAAATACGACCCTCATGTTGTTTGTCAAAAATCAATGGAAAACTTCTGATAAACGTGATAAGTTTCTCAGTTACTTGCAATTTATGGCTCTGCAAAACTTTCAATTCAGAATAACGGAAGCGATTTTCAATTCAGAATAACGGATGCGATTTTTAACGACTCAGTAGAAATATTTCAACGCAGTCGTTGAATCGTTATGACGCATAAACTTGCACAAAAAACGGAGGAAATTTCGCGAATCACGCAAAAACGGCCGTTTTGCGCGAGATCGCACACATGGGAACCCAAGGTTAAAATTTAGAAAATGTCAATTTTAGACTACGAATCTGTTCTATAAGGGGGGTGTAACTAAGGGGGGAAAAGCTGAAGGGGGAAAGCTGCAGTGCTCTCTAAGGGGGATGTAACTTCTAGATCTCTTCCAAAACTCGACATAATGTTTAATTATATCAAAATTCAGAAATAAAGATTGAGTTACACGTTATGCTGATCTCCAACTGATTAAAGGAGGTTTCTCTGAAATTAAGCTTAAATTACTAAAATTATTTTAAATTTAATGGAAACACGCTTAAGTGTCAGGACTTGTCCCCTGTCGCATATTCCTTAGCTTATCCAAATAGATTCCAACAATTTCCAGAAGCATTCGAAAATTAATCACAATACGCCTTACAATAAAGGAAAAAATCACAATAAATCGGTAATGATTAAGACAGAGAAGGTAAAAATACAAACACTTCACATCTATAAAAAGATTTTTATTGGCAGATCGTTTTTCTTTATTTAGGTTCTACCATTCGAAGGGCCTTGAAAACTATTTTGAACCTTTCAGTCATATTTTGCCAGATTGTCACAGGCAAATTGTGTAAGCAACGACCACGACAAATTTTCAATAACTTAGAATGGCTTTATTTCAACTTTAGAACTTAAAGTTCTGACATAGACTTTAAACACTTGAAAACAAAGTAAAAGCAAATAATGGGTTTCAGATACAAAAAGTTTTTCTTTTCGCCACAAACATGTTTCAATCCTTCCATATGACAATGATGATATAGAGACAACAATGACAGCTAGACATATATGTAATAAAAAAAAAACACTTAAAATTTGCTACTGAACGTATCTACCCAATTGCAATTTAAAACAAATTAAAATCCATAATTTGTTATGGATTGTTATAAAAGATTTGTTTTTTTATTTATTTTCTGAACTTTTTTGAAATAATGCATTTTTCATTTTGGCTCACAGCATGTGAATAAATAAAACGAAATTTGCATATTATTTTTTTTTTGCTAAATGGCTTTCTCATAGTATTAATCGGACGATTTTAATAAAAAAAGGAGGTGGGGAAGGAAGCCTAGACGCCCTCCAATTTTTGGTTCCTTAAAAAGACAACTAGAACTTTTTATTTTTTTACGAACGTTTTTATTAGTAATAAACGTATATTTGTATATTTATATTTGTATATTTTTATTACGAACATGAGGGGGATCACCCCCTCGTCAATACCTCGCTCTTTACGTTAAAGCTTTAATATCGTCCCAATTGTTTAAGGATGACCCCTGAATCACAAAGGCCGTAGAATAAATAGTTGAAACTACTAGTTGAAAAATACTTTGGCGTAAACAGCTAGGTATTGAGGAGGAGACAAAACCCCTTATATACGTATTAATTTATGTTCGATTTAAGTTTTAATGCTGTTCCATACTTCAAGTTTAAAAAAATACTTTTTTTGTCTGTTTTCCCATTTTGTTTTGTTTTGTTTAAATAATGCTAGAAAATACTGCGCCCCCTTCATGGAAATTCTCTTCCCTCATGATAGATTCCTCCATGAAAAGATCCCTTCACGTAACCCCCTCCCTCGAGCCCCTCCCCCCCCGCTGCAAAAATGTCCCCCTGAAAACGTCTTCACACTTCCCAATAACCATTACTATATGTAAACAATGGTCAAACTTGCAGCCCCTCCCCCAGAGACTGTTGGGATTAAGTCATCCCCAAAGACATAGTTATTAGTTTTTCAACTATGCTGAACAAAATGGGTATCTCAAAATTCGGATCCGGTGATTTTGGGAAAAAATGACCATGGGAGGGGGCCTAGGTGCCATCCAATTTTTTGGTCACTTAAAAAGGGCACTAGAACTTTTACTTTCCGTTAGAATGAGCCCTGTCGATACATTCTAGGACCACAGGCTCGATACAATCACCCCTGGGAAAAAAATTAAAATAAATAAACACGCATCCGTGATCTGTCTTCTGGCAACAAAATACGAAATTCCACGTTTTTGTAGATAGCACATTTTCTATAAAAAAAAAAGCGGTGGGGTAGGAGGCCTAGTTGCCCTCCAATTTTTCGGGTCACTTAAAAAGAGAAATATAACTTTTAATTTCCTTTCGAATGAGCCCTTTCAAGACACTCTAAGACCACTGGGTCGATACGATCACCCATGGGAAAAAAAACCTGCTGGTTTCCATATTGCATCCATGATTTTTCTTCTGGTAAAAAATACAAAATTCCACGTTTTTGCAGATAGGAGTTTGAAACTTCTGCAGTAGGGTTCTCTGATACGGTGAATCTGATGGTGTTATTTTTGTTAGGATTCTATGACTCTAAGGGGGGTTTTCCCCTAGTTTCTAAAATAAGGCAATTTTTTCTGGCTCGTAACTTTTGATTGGTAAGACTAAACTTAATAAAACTTCTATATTAAAAATCAACCTAAAAATACTATTTTTTGATGTAACTATTGGTATCAAAATTCTATTTTTAGAGTTTCGGTTACTATTAAGCCAGGTCGCTCCTTACTACAGTTCGTTACCACGAACTGTTTGATAGTCAGAAATTTTACAGACCAATTTATTAAAAAATAACTAATCATATCTTCTTCAGTTAATAGTAAGTATGTTTCATGTTTCTGGGGCCTCCTAAGCCTTGTGAGATTTTCTTGATACTTCAGCTAGGCACTCAAAAGATCCAGTATTGGACTGAAAGGGGGGGGCTTCTATCTTCTTCCAATTGAGTTCCTCATATAGCCCGTGATCTACTACCTAGTGTTATTGGGTTCCCAGTAATAAATGCTGTTCCAGGATGGAACTCTTTAGCTGCTGGTGGATTACCAAAGGTGATGTTGCCCTATAGAAATTCTCAGAATCAAACAGTTCGTGGTAACGAACTGTAGTTAGGAGCAACCCGGCTCAATAGAAACCAAAACTCTAATAAATGTAATTTTGATACCAATAGCTACATCAAAAGAATTTCATTAAAATTTTTATTTTAAATATATAAGTTTCATCAATTTTAGTCTTACCCATCAAAAGTTACGAGTCTGACAAAATATGCCTTATTTTAGAAAACAGAGGAGAACTACCCCTAAAGGTCATAGAATCTTAACAAAAATCACACCATCAGATTCAACGTATCAGAGAATCCTGTTGTAGAAGTTTCAAGCTTCTATCTACAAAAATGTGGAATTTTGTATTTTTTGCCAGATGGCAGATCACGGATGCGTGTTTATTTGTTGTTGTTTTTTTTTCCTAGGGGTGATCGTATCGACCCAGTGGTCCTAAAATCTTGTAAGAGGAATCATTCTAACGGAAATGAGAAGTTCTAGTGCCATTTTTAAGAGACCAAAAAATTGGAGGGCACCTAGGCCCCCTCCCATGCTAATTATTTTCCCAAAGTCACCGGATCAAAATTCTGAGATAGCCATTTTATTCAACATAGTCGAAAAACCTTATAACTATGTCTTCGGGGACGACTTACTCCCCCACAGTCCCCGTGGGAGGGGATACAACTTACAAACTTTGACCAGTGCTTACATATAGTAATGGTTATTTGGAAGTGTACAGATGTTTTCAGGGGGATTTCTTGGTTGGAGGGGGGGTTGAGAAGAGGGGGGTATGATGGGGGAGCTTAATAAAAAATAAAAATGACAAAGTTTTTTTTAAACTGAAAACAAGAAGCAGCATTAAAACTTAAAACGAACAGAAATTATTGCGCATATGATGGGCTCACCTTCTCCTGATACCTCGCTCTTTATGCTAAAGTATTTTTAGTAATTTCAACTTTTTATTCTACGGCTTTTGTGATTTAGGGGTCATTCTTAAGAAATTGGGACAAAATTTAAGCTTTAGTGTTAAGAGCAAGGTACTGACAAGGGGGTGAACCCTCTCATATTCGTAATAAAAACATGAGAATACAGAAGTTCGTTAAGTAATCTAATTTGTAAGTTACGTATATCTTTTACTAATAAAAACATTCGTAAGAAATTTACTGTTTTAAAAAGTAGAATTAAGAGAAAGTCAAACTTTAGCGTAAAGAGCGGGGTGTTGATGAGGAAGCAGCCCCTTTCATATACGAAGTAATTTCTGTTTGTTTTAAATTTTAATGTCGCTCCTTACTTTCCATTAAAAAACCTTGTTTTTTTTAATTAATTCAATAAGAACAGTATTTCTTTAATCTAAGCAGTCCATGTGCTATTAATAATGTTTAATAATAATAATAATTTATTGGCAAATTCTGTACAAAAAATGCATCATAGAGGAGGTAATGAGAAAAAAGAAAAAAGAAAAGCAAAAAACACTCATGTAACAACACAAAATGAGAAAAAACATAGACTATAAGTCGAACACTTGTAATATATGTTTAGTTCAGAATGCACGCAAGAGGAAAATCAACAATTCTGTCGCAACAATCTCGGAATTTGGTGGCGAGGATATCCATTTAGTCACATATTTCAAAAACTCCATAGCGCCTAGAAATGTAACTGTTGTGTGTCCAGATGGGTATACATAGAAAATATTTCCAAAACCGAAAAAATTCTGAACGGATCTGTTTACGCTCACTTTGAGAAAATAATCGACACAGTGGTATTAGGAAAAATACATACGGAGCAAAAAATGAATTATATAGTCGACCCTGTGTTCGTTTATCAAATTGGCCTTTTACCCTATTAAGCAACCCATAGGATTTTCTCAGTTTCTCCTTCAGCGAGTTTATAATAAGTGCTCTAGTAGCTTTAATAGAGCTCCCAAATAGGAGCCCAAGATACTTGAGTAAAGAAGATGCAAACACAGTAACAGGACCAACTTGAATAGCTGCATTTGGGGATTGTTGGGAACCCGAACCGAAAACCAGAAATTCTGTTTTAGAAGTGGCAACTGAAAGTGCGATTCCGTTTAAGGCAGTGCAAACACTGTCTATATATACCATTCTGTAATCCTTGGAGGTCATCAGACAGAAGAAGAATATCATCCGCATATGACAAATGACTTGCATCGACATATGGCTCAATTAGAAATGGTGGTAAATGGCGAGTAGCCGAACGAATATCATTATTAAAAATCACAGGGCTTAGCATTGAGCCTTATTTTACTCCTGGACAAGAAGATTGGACGGTGGCAGTGCTGTGGCCTATATAAGCATGCAAAGGATGGTGGTATCCCTTATAACTTCTCCCCGGAGACAGAGACACAGATAAAGTGTACGTAATACATACATCCAAGTAAAATAATTTTATTTCCATCATTGAACTTGAATCATCACTGAATATCGGAAAAAATCCAAGATTCTTTCACCAACGTAAATATTTCTCTCCTTGCTAGCAGCCACACGACACTGTATGAAGTATCCTGACAATGATGCCAATTTATCTGCCAACAATCTGATGTTTGCCTCGTTTGGTGGCATTGAAATAGCTAACATACCGGCTTGTCATCTACTATAAGGGTTTAGGTTGCATCTTTCTTTATGCCGAATGTTTTTGAATCCTACTGTAAAGAGGTTTAAGAAGCATGTGTCACCTCATACCAATCTGGCGTCGGAAATTTTGCTTCTCAATTTCTTCAGCCAAGTGTTATGTCAATAGTTAAGTGAGTATATATCACACCTCTCTTGACATGAGACCTGGTTATACTTTTTTTTTCTCACACTTAAAACCCGTTATTGGGCACCATCAGGCAAACTATTCTTTCTGGCTTACCTCAACGAGATCCTTTGCACCGTAATATTCTTTGGGAGATTTCCTGCTAATAGGGCCAGGTATACTAGCACTTTACACATTTGTCAACCCCTTTACACATTTGTCCTTTTTTCTTGACATCATATTCCGGCCCTGAATCAGTTCTCGTTGAGAAAATTTTTGACAAAAAATCAAATTGGCTCAAAAGTTTGTCGTCCACTGCATAAAAATGCACTGTTTATCTTCTACCACCTCTGCTTTTCACCTTGATTAGGATAAGTTTTGCAGCTTCACCAACACCTGTTTTTTTCCATCCAACTGACTAGGTCTTTTCTTATTCCTTGCCCTTTTCTTTGCTTTTGAGTACTTTTGCCAACAGTGCCAGTGCAAAAGCATTAGAAATAATCCCCTCATCCTCATAAATTCTAATTTAACAATGGGTGCGTTCTTGGACATTGAATTTTGAAAAAGGATTTTCTGTATTTTTTTTTTTTTGTCCCATTTCTATAGAAGCCTTTCGCGTTGGTGTCCAGACGCTTAGATTATCCATTCATCTTATATTGCAAACTTACCTCACCGAGATGGTATCAAAGAGCAATCGAAAATATTACTCACCAAATGCAACAGGCAACGAGTACGTAATCTTCCCTTTGACTAAGGTCACCTCTGATTGGCCAACGGATATCGAAGTTTAGTGGCAATCTTGATCTCGACAAAGTTTCCCAATGCCTTGCGCCGGCGGGAAAGTGAACCAGTTGATCTCCCGTTGTGTTATATTACGTTAATAGTAAACCGGGCCTTAAATTAATTCTATTTAACCAAATTCTAGGAGGGGGTTCCACTTTCTACTTTTGGCACTGCTGCCCATCCCAAATTAAGGCTCTGGATCCGTGATTGCTAATTGTCACATTCCTTTGACAATCTAAATATTCATATTTCGTTTTCTTTTGTTCAGGATCAACCTGAATATTTCTTGAAAGCTTCACCTTAATGTCCTTAGCTTTAGTAGTACCAATAGTTGTATTAGTAAAAGCAGTATGCATATAGTGCCTTCGGTTTTTTCCAACATCCCCCTGAACAGACGCTTAAACTTTCAGCTTTAACACTGTAAACCGTTCCTAGGCACTGCTGGCATGTCCTCAAGACAAGTGTTCTTGTTTAGTTCAAAACTGTTGCTAAATACCCCAATATTTTACCTTGATACCCTTAGCCTTAGTAGCAGTAGTAATAGTAGTAGCAGTCGAATTAGTAGTAATAGCCTTACCTTTACTAGAGGTACTAGTAGAAGCGGTATAAGGATGCAAATATTGCCTTTTGGTTAATTCAACACCCCCCACAACAAACCCGGTAAGTTTCAACTTCACACAATTAGGTATTCCTAAGATATTTGTGATACGCCTTTTGGCAACCTACATGCAGACGGCGTTAAATGATTCAGTTCAACTTTCGCCCTCAATATTCTCTGAAAATTTCACCTTTATACTTTTAATAGTAGTGGTAGCAGCAGTGGCAGTAGTGCGCAAATATTGCCTTTTCGGTCATCTGATCCTCCTCCTCATCATTTCCTGAAAGTTCCAAATTAATACACTCAGTCATTCCTGAGTTACGCTCTTTTGACAACCCGTATAAACATCACATGTTTTGATTTAGTTCAACACTACTCTCAACATTCTATGAAAAGGTTCACATGAATGCCCTTTGGCTTTTGGGATTCTAAAAGTCAAACATGCCCACTTTTCTCAGTAACAAATACTATACATAAAGGCAAATTGCATGACTTACAGCCCCTGTCCTGAGGGCTGTGGGGGAGGGGATTTGGCATCCTCAGACATAGTTACTAGAACTTTCAACTATGCTGAACAAAATGGCTATCTAAAAATTTTGGTTGGACGTGTGGGGAAATGATGGACGAGGGAGTGGTGCTGGATGCCCTCCTTTCACTTTTCACTCTTAAAATGGGGATTAGAATTTTCAATTTCCAATCAAATGAGCTTTTTCCGAACTTTCTACGACAACTCCTTATATACACAGTGCATTGGTAAAAACAGTATAAATAAATAATACATTGTGCACAAAAAGCTCTTTACTTAGGGTGCGCTATTGCGCTGCCTATGATCAATAGATTGAGCTAGTCCACAAATTTAAACACCTAGGCTCTCATAGATATTAATGTTGAATGCAATGATTTAATCAGTGCCAGATCAGTAGCCTCCTCTGTATTTTCAAAACTGCGTGGGCTGCTCTGGAAAAGGAGTTATTAGTATTAAGACTAAAAACCGAGTGTATGAATCCCTTGTTTGCTCTGTCCTCCCATACAGATGCAAAACATGACAAATAAAAAGATCCAAAATTTAGACTCTTTGGCAATAGGTGCATAAAGCTAATACAAGGGCATAATCTACGCGACCAAGTCCCGAATGAAATAATAAGACGTTTGGAACAGGAGTTTGACCTGAAAACTATTATTTGCCACCACCGTCTCTCCTAGTTTCACATTGCCTGTCATAGGCCCAATAACTCATTTTTTTTTTCTTGGACACTGAAGCAAGCCACTCCCAGGCAGGAGAAAAGGCATGGAGGTCGGTCAAAATCCTGGAAGAACATCATCAAATACGACCTTAAACCTATTGGTGGGACCAGACGACACAGCTGCCGATGGAACCCCTCATGGCTTGGAATTGTTGTCCCTTTGACCCTTGACCACCCCCGAATGGAATGTGATCGCCAGCCATCTCCTAGAACCATGAAGAGCATCAGAAACTGTGTCCTAATGCATGTACAAGTAAGTACCTTACCCTATAAAACTTCGATTAAAACTTGTAATATCGTAGTTTTTGTCGCATCAACACTAATTTGATAAAAAAAAATATGTTATTCTTAACCTAGTCAATTTTATGTTTTGACAATAGAAATGAAACTGGCAACACATAAACAAGTTTCTCGCCAGTTATCATTTTAGGTTTACTTAATAAATTATTTTTCAAATTATTTAGGGGCCCTCCATGCCCCCTTTAAAATACGCCTATAACGCCCACAGCCCCTGAGACAAGAGTTGTACAGGGTGACCCAAAAAAATATGTACCCATATTTTATTTGGTCCAAAATCCATTTTTTAACGAATGTCTTTTCTGTTGCAGGATGTGAAAGGTGAACCTATGGATGAGCGTTTGCAGCTATAGTTGCCCCAAAAATATCTTGGACAAATCAGCAGAAGATATTCTCCCTGGAGACTTATTTTGCGACAAAATCATACCAGAGTTACAGATTCCGTTTCGAAAACATTTCCATTATCGCAACTTTCCACCGAAATCAACGATTGTTAGTTGGGTTACAAAGTTTGATGAACATGGGACTGTAGTAGACTTATGTTCTAGAGCCACGGGGGGGGGGAATTATTCAGACAGGAAAAAGAGGAAAACATTACTGCAGTGAGGGACTCAACAGGACGCAGCCCTAGGAAATCAGTGCGTAGAAACAGCCAAGAGCTTGGAATGACAAGGGAGTCACTGTGGCGTGGTCTTACGTTTAATTTAACAGTGAGGGGCAAATTTGGAAAGTTGAAGGCTGTGAAAAAAGTGCTAGTTATGGTGAATAAAGTTAATGTCTAGAAGATGTGCCATCGCTAGAAAATAGGTTCGTCACTTCAGGCTTTTAGGACTCCGGTGGTGAGTGCACATGTCTCTTTGTAAATCGCTCCAAGAACGTATTAAGGATGTAGCTATTGAATTCACGTGAGAAACCAACGAAGGAAAATACGGAAGATTGGTTATAAGAATTGAAAGAAGAATCGGTCGGTAATGCAACTTAGCAGCTGATCGAGGAAGGAACAGATCTGAAAATTCTAGTTGAAAAATATTTACCTTGCTATTCGTTATATTTGCCTGTTGCGAGAGAGTACTTTCATAGTCTAAAATCACAATATAAAGCGATAACAAGCAAGTGAAAACGTCTGCAAGGAATGATGAGGGCATACCCTGAGAATACTGCAGATAAGGCAGAAGGGTAGCTTGTCTGGGCAACAGTAAAACCGCGTAAATACTTGCGGAAAAACTGTTGGTGCTCAAACCAGCCTTTATCCTTTCATAGAGGACAATAGGCTGTTTACTACCCAAGGAGATATTCAAAAGCATGGTAGGCAATATTTCTCAGATGTTCTGAAACAGTTGATACCTTAAGCGCCACTGTGCGAGCCCTATGCTTAAAGCCCAGGGTAGATGTCTGCAGACCAGATAGACAATGGTCTTCCACTGTGTTCTGGGCCCCTGGACCTAATTATCAAATAAATTTACTTTTCTCATTATTTCTTATTTCCTTTTTAAACTTATCGTCGAACCCCAATTTTTAGCTAAAGGTCGTATTGTCCTTTTTTATTTCCCTGAAAACTCCTTTTTCGTTTTTTTTTGCTGAGAATATTTTTCCTCACTCAAGACTTCCTAATTAGTTAATATCTGAAAACTTACATCAGCGGATAAATCAATTGGATAGCTAGACAACGGATCTATACTGTTTGATACTGTGGGATCAAAAAGGGGATTTGATTGGCGGGATGGTTTTTTGCACGGCAACTAACGTTACCAATTGGCGAGAATATATATAGAGTACACACCTCTTGCAATATGAGAAGCAGTTACTCGCTATATGTTTTTAGTTGTTTTATAGCGACAATAAGACACATAGTAAATATCTTACAGTTTACCATGCTAATATTTGTCAACAAGTCTAGATTTTAAGGTTTTGGAAGGATTTGATTAGAAATTCTCTGGGGACTTCAAATGAAGGAAATATGTTATAAGATCGTGAATGTTTATATGGAATATATGACAACATTAAAATGAAGTATTTTTCCATCAGTATCGTCACATAGAGTTACTTATAAAAAACAACAACAACCACCAAAAAAAAAAAAACATAACTCCTTTTAAAATTTCCCCTTCCTTCAATTCAAATCTTCTTTGTTACTAGTTGAAGCCGGGAAAGTCACGTAAAATAGCCGGTTTAGATTTAATTTGATCAACGAACACGACCTAGAAAAAAAATGTTTCAAATTCTAGGGCAAAAACTCATTGCCTTACTATGGTACTAATTTGTTTTTAATTTGTAAATCTCCACTATTTCAAATGTTAATGCAATAGTTTCTAACCATTAGTTTACCATGGATCCCTTAAAATATCTAACACCTCCCTAACATTTTACAAAATAATAAAAACACAAAAATGTTTAGTACGAAATACAAACTTCTAAATAAAGATAACGACTAACAATTTCATATTATTGTCAAACAGTTCGTGGTAACGAACTATAGTAAGGAGCGACCCGGCTCAATAGTAGGCAAAACTCTAAAAAACGAAATTTTGACACCAATAGATACATCAAAATTGGATTTTCATGCTGATTTTAAATATATAAGTTTTATTAAGTTTAGTCCAACCCATCAAAAAATACGAGCTGACAAAACTTTTTTTTTGAAAAAAGGGGAAACACCCCTTAAAAGTAATAGAATCTAAATGACAATCACACCATCAGATTCAGCGTATCAGAGAGCCCTACTGTAGAAGTTTCAATCTCCTATCTGCAAAAATGTGGAATATTGTATTTTTTGCCAGAAAAAAGATCACGGATGCGTGTTAATTTTTTAAGAGGTGATCGTACCGACCCAGTGGTCCTAGAATGTCGTGAAAAGGCTCATTCGAACGGAAATTAAAATTTCGAGTGTTCTTTTTAAGTGACCAGACAAATTGGAAAGCAGCTTGGCCCCCTGTCCACGTTTATTTTTTCCCAAAGTCACCGGACCAAATTTTGAAATAGCCGTTTTGTTCAACATAGTCGAAAAATCTAATAACTATGTCTTTGTGGACGACTTAATCCCCCACAGTCGCCGGGGGAATGGCTGCAATTTATGTACTTTGCCCATTGTTTGCACACAGTATTGGTTATTGGGAAGCATACTGACGTTTTCAGGGGGATTTTTTTCTGGTTGGGAGGTGGGATGGATGAAGGGCTTGCGGGGTAGGATCTTTCCATGGAGGAAGAGAATTTATATGAAATTTCCAAGCATTGTTTAAAAAATAATCACAAATTAAATAAAAAAAAGTTTTTTCAACTGAAAGCAAGGAGCTACATTAAAACTTAAAATGAACAGAAATTATTACATATATGAGGGTTTTTTGCCCCCTCGTCAATACCTCGCTCTTCACGTTAAAGTAATTTTTTTTGTAATTTCATACGAACTATTTATTCTAATTAAACGGCTTTTGTGATTCAGTGGTCATTCTTAAATAATTGGAACAAAATTAGGACTTTAGCAAAAAGAGCAATATATTAGCGAGGGGACGAAACCCCTCACATTCGTAATAATTTATGTTCTAATAATTTCTAATAGTTTAATGTTCTAATAGTTTTATTATTTCTAATAACTTTAAGTTTTAATGTAGCTCCTTGCTTTCCTTTGAAAAAACTTGTTCCGTTGAAAAAAATGGATTCTGTGTCAACGCTTATTTTGTAAGATCCAGAATATCGGTATAAAGCCCTGTCTTTATTATGGCTTTTTCAGGCAACGTCAGTCGAGCAAAACAGTTGAAAAAAGGGTTTTCTAAAAAAAGCCACTTCAAATAAGCCTGATTTGCCTTTTTGAGCCTTAAAAAGTACTAATTAAGACTGAGGCTGCCTGAAACAGCTTACTGAAGACATGGCCTAATTCATAAAATGACTTGACAAAGCATCCAAGCGTTCAACAAACAGATTATTGCTCGCTTCTGTGTTATCTTGAGCGCATAGATATAAAAGAGTAAACGAGTCAAGCTTACTTTTGTCTAAATTTGTCTTCCACAACTTCAATTTTTTATCAATACTTTCACTTTATCTTTTTGAACCAATAGATGCATTTTTGAACCTTGCATCGATTTTTTTAAAACACTTGATTTTCTGAAAAATTTCAGCTAAATTCAGGACCATCCCTTGAAACACTAAATTTTCCCTAGTCCTTGGGCATTTCTTAATCAAACTATCCACTGAATTTTTTTATCTTTTCCACTCTCCTGCCGAATAAAATCCCTTGCATGTTTTTTTTTTTTTTTTAATTTTCTGAAAAAAAAACACTAATTTTTTCCAAATCCTAGGGCATTTCTTAATCAAACTATCTATTTAATTTTTTTTTTTTTTTTTTTTAACATTTCCACTCTCCTGCCCAAAAGAAAATCATTTGCGTTTGCCAAAGCCTCACAGTTGATCACATATTTAGACCTACAAATGAGTAAAGGATAAATATAGTAGGCAGATTAAGACAGTGCTAGACATCACACGTGATATTGGTCAGTTAAATACTGGTAAATCAAGCTTCTAGAACTTAAGCAAAAAGTTTATTAGTGAAATTGTTATCCCTAAATATATATTAGTCCTCACTGTGATTTTATTCGAGAAAAATTACAACTTCTTCCTTGAGTTAAAGTACCCGCTGAGTATCTTCTGCTTGATAAGAACTATTCAAATTTTAATTTCAAGATGTTGTGAATTGAAAAATAATCCCGCTTTTATTCTCTATATCATTTATTACCAACGTCCTCATCAATCCAGGTTTTTCTTTTTTGTAATGCATATAAGACACAGAAAAAAGATTATGGATACGCCCAAATTTACCAACAGGCCCACTAGACCCGTGCCTAGGGGCGCAAAATGCCAGGGGGCTCAACAAATTATCACTGCGTCATTTTTTTCTTAACAAAAACTGGACTAATGTAATAGGTCGTCTACGTGCCAGGTACAATCCACCACAGCGCCGCCTATTCACAGAAAAGTGATTTTAAAGTAACACAGGAATTCCATGACCACTTGTGAACTTTGAGATGTCTCCCAAGAATGGCAGCTAATAGTTCGGTATCACTTCTTTCTTTCGTTACTTTTGGCCCATCAGTTGCTATCCTATGTTTGGGCCTAGAAGCTTTAAAGCCTTAAATCCAGCACTGATTATGGGTTTTCCTTAGTCGGAATAGCAAAGACGAATCACAGGGAATTAGGCAGAAAAATCAATCAAATATGACATCATACCCCAGAGAAGCAACTTTTCAAAAGAAACTTGTGTTATACTATCTTCAAGAGATGAGGGTGTAGCATCATTGTGCATAATTATGATGATTTATTTTTGTCAAAAATTGCCTATTGTTTTAATATTTCATTTACTATGGGCTAGAGTTCGCTCCTTATTATAATTTCTTTTTTAAAGCCTTTGAATTGTTGTAATCCCTTGTTAAAATATATGCCAGTATTTTTGCAATTTTGCTCTTTAAGCAATTTAATGTCTTTTCATTCGAAGGTCTTTTCAAAGAAATTGGATAATTCAATCAAATCCGATTCCATTTATTTCTGATTGCTGATTTTCCACCATCTTCGGTAGACCTTCTTCTTCTTAAAGGGTATCCATCATTTCCGATAATTTTGTTAGGTACTAAAATTCGGGGATATTGCTTGGTGAAACTTCCTCTGTCCATGCATGGTGAATTTTCATTCAGTTCTCCGCAAGATCCATGTATCATATTTTTAACCACAATGTCATGTAATCCCCTATCGACATCTACATCAAGTATTTCAGTGGAAATCTAAAAAAAGGGGAGAACGGCTACTGATCAATTTTTTTTTTCAGTTTTACGATGTTTTTCAATTTTTATTTTAGGTGGAGATAAAATTTCTTCTTCTTTTCCTTTTCTTCTTTTCCTTTTCTTCATTTCCGCACAGAGAATTTTTTTAAACCAAACAAAATTTGAAGTTCCTCCTTAAACTTTAAGTAATTTTTCAAAACTTCAGGAATATTAAAACCTTCAAAATAATAACACACTTGTACATGACTTGCATCTTTTCTTATCAAATTTCGGCAAATTGATTTCAGCGTGTTAGTCTTTTTAAAGGCAAGGCTACATAGTTTCCAAAACTAAGGTGTTGTTCTATTGAAACAATTTGAGGCATTTATATTGGCACCATTTGAAATCAGTAGCTTACAAAGATCTACTGATCCTATCCTAGCAGCATAGTGATACGGTGTTTCATTTGCATTATCTAAGGTATTTACGTTGGCACCATTTGAAATAAGCTGGTCACAAACAGCTAATTTTCCTTGTTTAGCGGCATAGTGTAACGGTGTTCGTTTTAAATTATCTAAGGTATTTACGTTGGCACCATTTGAAATAAGCTGCTTACAAACAGCTAAGTTTCCTTCTTTAGCGGCATAGTGTAACGGTGTTCGTTTTAAATTATCTAAGGTATTTACTTTGGCACCATTTGAAATAAGCTGCTTACAAACAAGTAATTTTCCTCGGTAAGCAGCATAGTGTAACGGTGTCCAATCGATTTCATCGAAAGCGTTTATATTGGCACCATTTGAAATCAGTAGCTTACAAACATCTACTGATCCTATCCTAGCAGCATAGTGCAACGGTGTTTTATTTATATTATCTAAGGTATTTACGTTGGCACCATTTGAAATAAGCTGGTTACAGACAGCTAATTTTCCTTGTTTAGCGGCATAGTGTAACGGTGTTTCATTTGCATTATCTATGGTATTTACGTTGGCACCATTTGAAATAAGCTGGTTACAAACAGCTAATTTTCCTTGTTTAGCGGCATAGTGTAACGGTGTTCGTTTTAAATTATCTAAGGTATTTACGTTGGCACCATTTGAAATAAGCTGCTTACAAACAGCTAATTCTCCTTGGTGAGCAGCATAGTGTAACGGTGTTCGTTTTAAATTATCTAAGGTATTTACGTTGGCACCATTTGAAATAAGCTGCAGACAAACATCTAATTTTCCTCGGGAAGCAGCATAGTGTAACGGTGTCCAATCGATTTCATCGAAAGCGTTTATATTGGCACCATTTGAAATCAGTAGCTTACAAACATCTACTGATCCTATCCTAGCAGCATAGTGTAACGGTGTTTTATTTATATTATCTAAGGTATTTACGTTGGCACCATTTGAAATAAGCTGGTTACAGACAGCTAATTTTCCTTGTTTAGCGGCATAGTGTAACGGTGTTTCATTTGCATTATCTAAGGTATTTACGTTGGCACCATTTGAAATAAGCTGCTTACAAACAGCTAATTCTCCTTGTTTAGTGGCATACTGTAACGGTGTTCGTTTTAAATTATCTAAGGTATTTACGTTGGCACCATTTGAAATAAGCTGCTTACAAACAGCTAATTCTCCTTGTTTAGCGGCATAGTGTAACGGTGTTCGTTTTAAATTATCTAAGGTATTTACGTTGGCACCATTTGAAATAAGCTGGTTACAAACAGCTAATTCTCCTCGGTAAGCAGCATAGTGTAGCGGTGTGCCATTCCCGTAGTCTAAGGTATTTACGTTGGCACCATTTGAAATAAGCTGCTCACAAACAGATAATTTTCCTTGGTAAGCAGCATAGTGTAACGGTGTCCGATCGATTTCATCGAAAGCGTTTATATTGGCACCATTTGAAATCAGTAGCTTACAAAGATCTACTGATCCTATCCTAGCAGCATAGTGTAACGTTGTTTTATTTATATTATCTAAGGTATTTACGTTGGCACCATTTGAAATAAGCTGCTTACAAACAGCCAATTCTCCTCGGTAAGCAGCATAGTGTAGCGGTGTGCCATTCCAAACAGCCAATGTTCCTTGTTCAGCAGCATAGTGTAACGGTGTTCGATTCTTGAAAGTTTCTATCGTTTTTATTAGCATTTTATTTTAATATCTCAGTTACAACCAACTAGAATTTGGTCTTTACTATATCAAGTTCATAATACCTAAAAGGAAATTCTTTTAAAAATTTCAGCTTTTTCTCTTATCGTATTAAAAAATTCAAATTTCTCCTCAGACACCATAAATATTTTTGCAATTTACATAATAACCTTAGAGATTATGAGCTGAGAACTAAATTAAAATAAAATTTAGAGTGAGGTTCTCTTTTTGCTATGGAAATGTAAAACGTCATTATACAAATTTCCTTTACACAATCTACTGAAACTTTTTAAAGATCAAATAAAAAACAAGTTTTTTTAAATAAAAGTAAGGAGCGACATTACAACTCAAAACAAACAGAAATTACTCCTTATATGACAGGGCCCTTCTCAACGCCTCACTCTTTACGCTAAAGTTTGACTCTTTCTCTTAACTCTAACTTAACTCTAACTCTAACTCTCTTAACTTTCTCATCCGTGATTTGTCTTCTGGCAAAAAATGCAAAATTCCACATTTTTGTAGATAGGAGCTCGAAACTTCTACAGTAGGGTTCTCTGATACACTGGATCTGATGGTGTGATTTTCTTTAAGATTCTATGACTTTTAGGGGGTGTTTCCCCCTATGTTCTAAAATAACGCAAATTTTCTTAGGCTCGTAACTTTTGATGGGTAAGACTAAACTTGATGAAACTTATATATTTCAAACCAGCATTAAAATGCGATTCTTTTGATGTAGCTATTGGTTAGAGATTTTTAGAGTTTTGGTTACTATTGAGCCAGGTCACTCCTTACTACAGTTCGTTACCACGAACTGTTTGATAGATAGATAGATAGATAGATACAATACAAATTAACTGCGTAAAATTTGCGAATATACAACATTCTTCCCTGTCCAATTGTCGCTGCATATAAATTGATTGTCAGGTTTACCGACCCTCGAACATGCAACGTACAATTGTCCAAGGGAAAAACAATCAGTATTAAGATCAATACCACATTTTTCTAATGATTGACCTTGAGCTTTGTTGATGGTGATTGCAAATGCTAATCGAGTTGGGAAATGCAATCTTTTGAATTGAAAAGGCAGATCCGTTGGAATCATGGGAATGCGAGGAATAAGAACAGCCTCTCCCTCAAAAGGCCCTGTCAAGATTGTGGCCTCTATTACGTTTTCCATTATTTTTTTTTACGGCAAGTCGCGTGCCATTGTAAAGCTTTGGTGGGTTGATATTTCTTAACAGTATTATTGGCACGCCTATTTAGTTGTAGCACGTGTGGTGGAAACCCTGAAAGATCCACGGAATTTAAAAATTCAGATGGATAATTAACCGCCTCATTTGGTTCCAAAACTGTGTCGACTGACTTGTAAAGGACTGCCTGGTCTCGAATCTTGGTAAAAACAATATTGTTGATTTCGTGGATGTCTATATTTTTGGGTGCAAGAATCGCTCTTTCACTTAGCCATTTATTATTTTTATAATTGTTTAGAATATTCGGAAATAGTTTTTTAATCAATTCAATTTTGGACGTCACTAAATTACAGAATTCTGCAGGTAGTTGCATACGTCCTGAAATTAAATCTACTGGGAGCTTTCCGTTTCCAACTGCCAGCAATTGATCTGAACTAAATTAAAATAAAATTTAGAGTGAGGTTTTCTTTTTGCTATGGAAATGTAAAACGTCAGTATACAAATTTCCTTTACACAATCTACTGAAACTTTTTAAAGATCAAATAAAAAAACAATTTTTTTAAATGAAAGTAAGGAGCGACATTAAAACTCTTTCTCTTAACTCTACTTTTTAAAACAGTAAAAACCTTTAGCGTATAGAGAGGGGCGTTGAGGAGGAGAAGCCCCTTTCATATAAGGAGCAATTTCTGTTTGTTTTAAGTTTTAATGTCGCTCCTTACTTTCATATAAAAAATCCTTTTTTGTATTTTAATTTCTGGACATTTTTGAATTAATGCATGTTTTGATCCTGGCTCTCCGCATATAAATAATTTAAACGAAATTTGTATATCATTTTTATTTGGCTAAATTGCTTTCTCATAGTTTTATTCGGAAGATTTTGAGAAAAGGGAGTGAGGGAGGAGGCCTAGTTGCCCTCTTATTTTTGATTACCTAAAAAGGCAGCTAGAACTCTTTTTCTTAACTCTATTTTTTAAAACGGCAAAAACTTCAGCGTAAAGAGCGGGGCGTTGATGAGAAGGCAGTCCCTTTCATATACGAAGTAATTTCTGTTCGTTTTAAGTTTTAATGTCGCTCCTTACTATCCGTTAAAAAATCTTGTTTTTTTAAATCTAATTTCCGAACGTTTTTGAATCAATGCATGTTTTGATTTTAGCTCTCCGCTGATGAATAATTAAAAGAAAATTTGTAGATTTTTTTTTCGGCTAAATGGCTTTCTCATAGTTTTGATCGAATAATTTTGAGAAAAAAGGAGTGGGGGTGGAGGCCTAGTTGCCCTCTGTTTTTTTGGTTACTTAAAAAGGCAATCAGAACATTACGAAAAGCTTACGTAACGAGCTTCTGTATTCTCATGTTTTAATTACATATAGGAGGGGGTTCACCCCCTCGTCAGTACGTGGCTCTTTACACTAAAGCTTAAATTTTTTCCCAATTTCTTAAGAATGACCCCTGAATCACAAAAGCCGTAGAATAAATAGTTGAAATTACTGAAAATACTTTAGCGTAAAGACCGAGGCATTAAGAGGAGGTGAGCCTATTATATGCGTAACAATTTCTGTTTGTTTTAAGTTTTAATGCTTCTCCTTACTTTCAGTTGAAAGAACTTTTTCATATTTATTTTTTCATTTTTTTTAATAATACTAGAAAATCCTACGCTCCCTTCATGAAAATTTTCTTCCCACATGAAAAATTTCTCCAAGGAAAGTTCCCCCAGCATATTCCGCTCTTCTCAACCCCCCCCCCCCCTAACCTAAAAATCCCCCTGAAAACGTCTGTACACCTCCAAATAGCCATTACTATATGTAAGCACTGGTCAAAGTTTGTAACGTGTAGCCCCTCCCAAGGGGACTGTGGAGGAGTAAGTCGTCCCCAAAGACATAGTTATAAGTTTTTTTTACTACGCTGAATAAAATGGCTATCTCAGGATTTTGATCCGGTGACTTTGGGAAAATAATTAACGTGGGAGGGGTTCCAAGGGCCCGTCAATTTTAGGGTCACTTAAAAAGGGCACTATAACTTTTTATTTCTGTTAGAATGAGCCCTCTCGCAAGATTCTAGGACCACTTGATCGATAAGATCACCCCTGGGGAAAAAAAAACAACAAACAAACAAACAAATAAACACGCACCTGTGATCTGGCTTCTGGCAAAAGACATAGAACCTAGACATAGGACATAGACATAGACATAGATATAGTTAGACATTAAACGAAATTTGCATATTAATTTTTTTTTGGCTAAATGGCTTTCTCATGGTTTTAATCGGAAGATTTTGAGAAGAAAGGAGAGAGGGAGGAGGCCTAGTTGCCCTCCAATCTTTCGATTACTTAAAAAGGCAACTAGAACTTTTAATTTTTTACGAACGTTTTCATTAGTAAAAAATATACGTAACTTACGAATTAACTTACGTTAAGAACTTCTATATTCGTATGTTTTTCTTGCGTATATGAGGGGGTTCACCCCTCGTCGATACCTCGCTCTTTAAACTAAAGCTTAAATTTTGTCCCAATTTCTTAAGAATGACCTCTGAATCAAAAAGGCCGTAGAATAAATAATTGAAATTACTAAAAGTACTTTAGCGTAAAGACTGAGGTATTACAAGGAGGTAAACCCCTCATATGCGTAATAGTTTCTGTTCGTTTCAAATTTTGATGCTGCTCCCTACTTTCAGTAGAAGAAACTATTCACATTTATTTTTTCATTGTTTTTTCAAATAATGGTAGAAAATCCTGCGCCTCCTTCATTGAAATTATGTTCCCCCATGAGAAGTTTCTTCGTGGAAATATCCTACCACATAACCCCCCCCCCCTCAACTCTCTCCCCTAAACCCAAAAAATCCCCCTGAAAACGTCTGTACACTTCCCAGGAACCATTACTGTATGTAAACACAGGTCAAAGTTTGTAACTTGCAGCCCCTCCCACGCGGACTGCGGGGGAGTAAGTTGTCCCCAAAGACATAGTTATTAGGTTTTTCGACGATGATGAATAAAATGGCTATCTCAGAATTTTGATCCGGTGACTTTGGGTAAAAAATGAGCTTGGGAGGGGGCCTAGGGGCCCTCCAATTTTTTTGATCGATTAGAAAGGGCACTAGAACTTTTAATTTCAGTTAAAATGAGCCCTCTCGCGACATTCTAGGACCATTGAGTCGATACGATCACCCCTGGAAAAAAAAAACAAAAAAACAAATAAAGACGCATCCGTGATTTGTCTTTTGGCAAAAAATGCGAAATTCTACATTTTTGTAGATAGGAGCTTGAAACTTCTACAATATGGTTCTCAGATACGCTGAATCTGATGGTGTGATTTTCGTTAAGATTGTATGGCATTTAGGGGATGTTCTCAGGCTCATATCTTTTAATGGGTAAAACTAATCTTGATGAAACTTATATATTTAAAATCAGCATTAAAATGCGATTGTTTTGATGTAACTATTGGTTTCAAAATTCCATTTCTTAGAGTTTCGTTTACTATTGAGCTGGGTGGCTCCTTACTACAGTTCGTTACCACGAACTGTTTGATACAGGTTAAAGTTTGTAACTTGCAGCCCCTCCCACGGGGACTGCGGGGAGTAAGTCGTCCCCAAAGACATAGTTATTAGGTTTTTCGACTATGGTGAATAAAATGGCTGTCTCAGAATTTTGATCCGGTGACTTTGGGGAAAAAATAAGCGTGGGAGGGGGCCTTGGTACCCTCCAATTTTTTTGGTCACTTAAAAAAGGCACGGGAACTTTTAATTTCCGTTAAGATGAGCCCTCTCACGACATTCTAGGACCAAAGAATCGATACGATCAACCCTGGGGAAACAACAACAACAAAAAAACATATAAACATGCATCCCTGATTTGTCTTCTGGCAAAAAATGCGAAATTCCACATTTTTGTAGATAGGACCTTGAAATTTCCACAATATGGTTCTCTGATTTGCTGAATCTGATGGTGTGATTTTTGTTACGATTGTATGACTTTTAAGTTATGTTTCTCCCTATTTTCTAAAATGAGGCAAATTTTCTCAGGCTCGTAACTTTTGATGGGTATGACTAATTATGATAAAACTTATATATTTAAAATTAGCATTAAAATGCAATTCTTTTGATACAACTATTGGTATCAAAATTATGGGTTTTAGAGTTTCGGCTACTATTGAGCTGGGTCGCTCCTTACTACAGTTCATTACCACGAAGGGTTATTGAATGTAGAGGTTATTGAATGGTATTGAATGGTATTGAATGGTAGAGGTTATTGAGAGATGGTAGAGGTTACCATGGTAGAGGAATGGTAGAGGTTATGGTGGAGGTTATGGTAGAGGGCTACCATTATTGAATGGTAGAGGTTATTGAATCAAGTCCAATTTCTAACAATGATTTCTACTAAACATCAAACTTTTGATTTTCTTTTTTAAAGTTATTGAATTGTTGTATTCCCTTGTCATAATATATACAAATAGTTTTGAAATTACCAGTTGTTTGCTCTTTAAGCAATTGAATATAAGTTTTTCTATGCATGAAAACCTTCAATTTTCTACCTAAGTGTGTCTAAAAATCTACTCATTTAAATTTCTAAGAGTTCCAGCTTTATTTTAATTTTTCATTTTGCAATATTATTTTCGCAAGATCAGATACATCAAAAAATGTTCTCTCAACATCTCATTAATTTTTCTTGACAAATAACATCAGAAAAATAAGACTTTATTTCATTATTTTGAAAAATTTATGAAATGCAAGATTGCCATAAATACAGTCATAAAAAAGGCAGAAAAACATGCCAACAAAAGCTCAATTTTTGGCTGAGCTAGCAAAAAAATTTAAGGAATTTTACACTTAATACATCTCTAGTTGACACTAATATTTATCGAAAATACTTGTTTATCTATACAAAAGAAAAAATGATTCTGCAAAGAAATGTAAGATAAAGAAAAACAAATAGTTCCTAATTCAATTCAAGCAGCTAAAACAATCAACTGCAAAATAAGTAAAACTTTCCAGTTAGTCTTGGTTGATTATTTGATGAGAAATAGGTTATCTTGGAATAGATTAGGTTTTAAATAAATAAAACATTTGTAATTCTATCAAAGTAGATGAACTTCATGGGTGTTAGTAGATGATTTATCAATGACGACAGCTAATTTGTAATAGTTACAAATTAGATGGCAACACCGTTCTGGTGGAAGCTGGAAATTTAAAATCTCCATGTTCTTTTTTTAGCTAATCAATCTTTTTTAGCTAGGTTATAAATAGGTTGTATTCCGTTAAGAATAGGTTAAAAATACATAAAAGGAAAATAATCAAAGCGGTTGTAATTCTATCAAAGTAGCTAAACCTCATGGGTGTTAGTAAATGGTTTATCAATGACAACAGTTAATTTGTAATATTTAAAAATTAGATGGCAACAATGTTCTTGGGGAAGCTGGAAATTTAAAATCCCCATCTTCTGTTTTTAGCTAATGCATCATTTTTAGCTAGGTTATAAATAGGTTGTATTTCGTTATAAATAGGTTAGAAATACATAAAAAAAGCAGTTGTAATTCTATCAAAGTAGCTGAGCTTCATGGGTGTTAGGAAATGGTTTATTAATGGCGACAGCTAATTTTTAATATTTTGAAATTAGATGGCAACATTGCTCTGGTGGAAGCTGGAAATTTAAAATCTCCATGTTCTTTGTTTTAGCCAGTCAATCTTTTTTAGCTAGGTTATAAATAGGTTGTGTTTCGTTATAAAGAGGTTGGAAATATATTTTAAAAAATGAATAGAATAGTTTTAATTATATCAAAGTAACTAAAAAAAGTAAAGGTAACTTATATCAAATTTGTAATAGTTACAAATTAGATGGCAACACTGTTCTGGTGGAAGCTGGAAATTTATGATCTCCCAGCTTTTTTTTTTTAGCTAATCAATCTTTTTAGGTAGGTTATAAATAGGTTGTAGTTTCTTATAAATAGGTTAGAAATACATTAAAGGAAAATAAATAAAGCAGTTATAATTTAATTAAAGTAGCTTAAACAATCACTTGCAAAATAATTGAAGCTTTCCAGTTTCAGTTCATTTTTCGGTTAGAAACAGATTATTTTGGAATAAGTTAGCTCATAAATAGATTACCAAGTTATATTTTGTTATAAATAGGTTAGAACTAGATTAAAGGAAAATTAATTTAATACTTCGACAACGGAGACAAGGCTGCTGGAACCTCTGTTCCATCAAATGTTCACTAGCGCAAGCCTTTGTAGCTGAAAAATTTTATCTACCTCTAAGTCTAGGTTATATACCTAGACAAACTCTGTTTCAGAGACAAGATAATTCAGAGACAGAGACAAGAATGGGCAAACGATAATTTATCTAATAGCCCCTTTGGGTAAAAAGGCCATTATGTTTAATTCTGGCCCAATGGATGGGACAGCTTCGCAGGAGTGGGAATAATCATGATATCCTAGATCGTATTGGGACACATGAACTCAACCGGGACTCATGTGTCTGAGAGAATTGTGATGGCCCGTTTAAAAGGTCAGAGCAATAACATGACAATACTGTCTGTATATGCCCCTATTCGAGACGCCCCTGACCACTTGAAAGACAAATTATATGACGACCTCCAACTGACTCTGAACAAAATCTCTCGCAAGGATATCCTCGTAATCAGTGGTGAATTCAATGCCAGCATTGGCATGAGATTAAACAATTCTGAATGAGCAATTGGCAACCACGATTTAACTGTTGTAACAGAGTTAGACTCTCATGTATGCTATGCTGAATAATCTCAGTGTGGCTAACACATGGTTTAAACACAAACTGTGCCACACTTACACTTGGAGATCCCGATATGGTCGAACCCACGCCCAAATTGACTATTTACTCGTTTCTCTTTGCTGGAAGTCAATGATTGAGGTCTCGAGAGTATAGAGAGGGGGGGGGGGGACACTGGATCAAAAAGTGGACCGGGCCATTTTTTACTAAAATCAAAAGTTAGATTCAGACTCAGCTCCAAAACAATTATCCGCACATAGACGCATCCTAGACATAGAGAAACTCAAACTCCCTAAAATTAAAGAGACATTTATGCTCGAACTTACAAACCGTTTTACGTTGTTTCAAGATAATGACCGAGAATTTAAGACCAATCAATCAATTTCTGAAACCGAGACATGACCGGCCAAGAAAATTTTAAGCCATCGCTAAATATAGAATACGCTGGAACAAGTTCCGACATCAAGTGAAAGAGCCAGCTACAGAAATTCTCGGAGTAAGGGACAAAAAACCCAAAAGATGGATTTAAAAGAAGACAATAGAACTCTCTTAGATAGAACTCTCTTCAATAGAAAACAATAGCCCTGGCTTTGACGAATTACCAACTGAACTTCTCAAGGCACTTCCAGAAGCGGCTATTGATGAGCTCCATAACTTACTCACAGATGTCTGGGTCAATGAATACATTCCTGAAGAGTGGAGGACTTCTGTAATAATTCCTGGATTAAATAAAAGGGATTGAGCTGATTGTAAAAATTATAAAAGAACTTCTCTGATACGGTTTCTGTAGAAGTTTTTACGATAATAGGTTCAGAAAAAATGCATATTAATTCCATCCAATCGAAATGATGAGCATATTAATTACATCTTTTAAAATGAAATTATAATTTAATTGTTAAGATACATTCACATTATTTTGTGTAATTTCTGTATATTCATATTTGGTTGTAGGATTATCAATAATAGACTTTTCAAATATTTCCCAATAAGGAGCAACTTGATTCACTTCCATTTATATACAGGAAAAATTATTAAATACACTTTAAAACGTTTTGAGACAGTAGAAGCGGATCTTTGATTGTCATAAAGGATGTCAACGAGAACATCACCGGGGATATAGTTTAAACCCCCTCCCTAAAATCATTGTATCCAATAAGCCTTTCCTCTGTTTGCCAAAATGTTTATTGAAACATATCTTTTGATTTGGAACTATATCTTTAGCGATCTCATATCATTTAACTCCCTTTGAATATAATCTATCCAATCTTTTCCGTATTCAGTCGCTCTATTTTTAAATAATTACAGTCGAGGTTTAATCATAGTGATGTACATGGAACAAGTTTCACCTTTTGTATTTTTAATGGACGTATTGAATAATTGAGAATTGGCGATATTTTTAAAGCAACTATCAATCCCGTTACCATATTGTCTTGTATACGTTAATTGTTTCTTATTGATCTACATTCATTATATATTACTTTTATTAAATAACTTCATTAAACTTTTTGAATCCTGAACAAATTCAATGTTCTCTCCTTTCAGATTAATTAATCTACCTAATTGATCAGTTATAGTCGCTTGTTGATATAATCGTTTCGATTCATTGGAAGACATTGGAAGAGTAGCGTTCCAGGTTATGTTTTTGGAGCAAAACTCCAAATCACATCAGACGTTGTATTCCCATTCACAATTGAACTGTCTACTAACGAGGAGTGGATATATATTTTTTTTCGATATTTCTTGTAATATTAGGAGCTTTACTACTTTCATTATATTTACTTCTTAGTTCAGATTCATTGTCGAATCCTAAAATAAAATGAATGTCACTATTAAACCAAAGTTTATAATTCTCTTTCAAAATAATAACAAATTTCATTGTTGCTAGATTAGATAATATACTGATTTGGCATCGATCTAGGGATGAATTGAAATAAGGAGTTAAGAGATAATGTATCTCTTAATTCCTCTTAACTTAAGTTAGAGGGGTCCTCTAACTCCTCTTAACTCTATCTCTTAACTTAGCCTCTAATGTCAACGAGAACATCACCGGGGATGTAGTTTAAACCCCCTCCCTAAAATCATTGTATCCTATAAGCCTTTCCTCTGTTTGTCAAAATGTTTATAGGATTATAGGTAGGCTATCCACCGATGGAAGCAGAGGCAAGTTTCTAGCCTATCAAATGACATCTGTAATAATCCCCAACAGCTTTGGAAATATGTATTTAAATTTATTTTTTCGCCTTCTTCAGAGCCTAGTCCAATTACGAAACAAATAATTGAAGAAAAAACGGGTTTAATTTTTTTCTAAATAAAGCAGTGACAACAAAATAAAATAAAAACTACAATTTAACTAACAAAAAATAAAAATACTCCGAATATTTCGGCCCCACCTCCGGGAGCCTTTCTCAACGGAAAAAAAAACAAAAAGGGAGAAAATTACAACAATTTAAGACTATTTTTAAGACATTTTAAAAATGCCACGACAACTAAACCAAACTAAAAATATAAACAATCAAATATAAAAGAAACAAGAACTCACATTTTTAAAACAAACACTCCCGCACTTGACTGTAACTTTAGAAAAAACTGCAATAATTGTTTCTATTGGCACTTTCCTCTGCCACAATCGCTGTATAAATGGGGATCTATCAAAAATGAAAAATATAAATACTTGTAACAATACGAAAAAGAGGTCACCCAACCCCCAAATCCAATCAAAATCTTACAGGTTAATGAAACACAATTATGAATTATAAATTGAATGGATTTTTTCATTTGCTATTTTAGCTGCCGTCCGTTGACTTCTTACAGCATTGACCATGCTTTGACCTCCGTTCGCAAGGTTATTACTTGTTTCAGGACAATTATGCAAATCAATACTCATTGAAGTTTTTGACTGGTCTTTAATTAAACTATTATAAATTGAATTTATTTTAAATTCCCCCTCATCTCTATTGATACTAATACCCCCATAGATAATCTTTTTTATTTCTATAATTTCTCTGAAACTTTGTAAAAGTCCTACAGACTTATCAATAATTTTTGTCTGATCAAATAAAATACTATGATGAGGAAAATTATACACGTGACCAGCTATAGCGGATTCAAAAGTATCAGGTTTTTTATTTTGTCTTAGCGAGCAATCTATCGCATATTTGTGTTGCTGTAGCCTATTTTTTAAATTCTGCTGTGTTCTACCTACATAAAATTTACCACAAGAGCATGGAATTTTGTATACCCCCTGTTGTATATTTCTTGGAACTTTATCTTTTCCGTTATTTAGCCATGAGCTTATATTTTGTCCTGATTTAAAAGCTGTTGATATATTATGTTTTTTTTAATTCTTTCCTTAATTTCTGTGACAACCTTGGGATATAAGGCAAAGTTATGTAATTTGGTTTTTGATTTGATTCATTTTCTTCTAATTTTACAGGTTCCAGTAACTTTTTTTTTCCTTTTTTCAATTATTTGAGAAATCATATTTTCGGGATATCCATTTCCTACTAGAATATCCTTAATAAAAATTAATTCACTACTAATGTATTCTGGTGAAGCTAAATCTAACACTCTATCCACTAAAGAAATAACTACCCCCCTTTTTACTTGGATCGGGTGATTTGATGTGAAAGACAAATAACGGTTGTTATTAGTTGGTTTACGGTAAATTGAAAACACTAGTTCATTATTCTTTCTATGGATCCAAATATCCAGAAACGGTAATTTTTTCTCTGTTTCATTTTCAATTGTAAAAACTAATTCCCCTCCCAAATTATTTAAATGTTCCAGAAAACCTTCAATTTGTGATTCCCCATAATTCCAAATAACTAATACATCATCCATATATCTGCCCCAAAATTTTGGTTTTAAAAAATATGTATCAATAGCTAAATTTTCTATATACTCCACATAAATATTAGCTAACAGTGGACTTAAGGGTCCTCCCATTGCTAATCCTCTAACTTGATGGTAAAAATTGTCTTTAAATTTGAAATAATTAGTATACCTGCTGGTTATTTTAATTAGATTTAATATAGTTTCTATCTCAAACCCTGCAGACAATTCTTCCATTTCACTTTTATGCACATCAAGTTTTTTTGATAAAACAAACACAGATTTATCGAAAGGTATATATGTATACATTGACTTTATATCAAAACTAAAAAGTCTAGAGTCACTTGATATTTCAATATTTTTAAGTTTATTTTTTAAAAATACTGAGTTTTTTATATAAGACTTTTGGAGATATAATAAAGGTTTAAGCGTCTTTGCTACCCATTTTTCAATTTTTTCTGTTGGTGAGTTCCTTGTTGACACTATAGGTCTTAGAGGAATGTCTGTCTTATGTATTTTTGGCAAACCATATATTCTTGGGCAAACCGATCCCCTTGGAAAGAACTTATAGTACATCTGTGGTGTGATATTTTGATTATTTTTAAGGTCTTCTAAGTCCTTTCTTAATTTTGCAACATAAGATTCGGTTGGGTCTGAGTTAAGTTCTTTATATGTTGAAATATCCTTTAGAATTGTTTCTATTTTACTATCATAATCATCTTTTTCTAGGATTACTATCGTATTGCTTTTATCTGCTTTCGTTATTATTAGAGAATCATCTTTTTTTAATTCTTTCAAAATTTTTGTATCTTTGTTTTTAAGGTTTTCTTGAAAATTGCCAAAATCTTTTAAAATATTTACGACTCCCAGTCTTAAATCATCCACATTTTTAACATCTTTTGAAAACATATGAATCCCTGTCTCAATCTTTGAAATTATTTCTTCTACCGGTACTTTTTTAGGAGATAGTCCAAATTTTATACCTTTTTCAAGGATATTCTTTTGTTCTTTGGTTAACTCCTTTTTGCTTAGATTAATCACACCTGGTCCTGGGAAATGTTTAGATTTATACGTTGAAATATTTTGTTTTTCATGTTCCCTTTTTAATTGCAAAAATTTTTGGTTTAATCTTTCCCTTGATAACCTTAAAACATGTTCAAAAGAATTTTTGAAAATTGATATAATTTGTTGGAAATCATACGCATTAAGATACCCACAAAGTATATTTTTTAAGAAATCTATTTCTTTTACAATCTGTGATCTTTGAAAACGTTTATCCTTCAATACATGGTTTAAATTTAGTAAATTTACCTTTCTCGTGTGACTAGTCTCATTAAATGTATTTAAATGATACTTAAAACGAAATGATTTTGGAATGATTTTGTTTATTTTGCACTTTTCTAAAAACAAAATATTTCAACGTATAAATCTAAACATTTCCCAGGACCAGGTGTGATTAATCTAAGCAAAAAGGAGTTAACCAAAGAACAAAAGAATATCCTTGAAAAAGGTATACAATTTGGACTATCTCCTAAAAAAGTACCGGTAGAAGAAATAATTTCAAAGATTGAGACAGGGATTCATATGTTTTCAAAAGATGTTAAAAATGTGGATGATTTAAGACTGGGAGTCGTAAATATTTTAAAAGATTTTGGCAATTTTCAAGAAAACCTTAAAAACAAAGATACAAAAATTTTGAAAGAATTAAAAAAAGATGATTCTCTAATAATAACGAAAGCAGATAAAAGCAATACGATAGTAATCCTAGAAAAAGATGATTATGATAGTAAAATAGAAACAATTCTAAAGGATATTTCAACATATAAAGAACTTAACTCAGACCCAACCGAATCTTATGTTGCAAAATTAAGAAAGGACTTAGAAGACCTTAAAAATAATCAAAATATCACACCACAGATGTACTATAAGTTCTTTCCAAGGGGATCGGTTTGCCCAAGAATATATGGTTTGCCAAAAATACATAAGACAGACATTCCTCTAAGACCTATAGTGTCAACAAGGAACTCACCAACAGAAAAAATTGAAAAATGGGTAGCAAAGACGCTTAAACCTTTATTATATCTCCAAAAGTCTTATATAAAAAACTCAGTATTTTTAAAAAATAAACTTAAAAATATTGAAATATCAAGTGACTCTAGACTTTTTAGTTTTGATATAAAGTCAATGTATACATATATAACTTTCGATAAATCTGTGTTTGTTTTATCAAAAAAAACTTGATGTGCATAAAAGTGAAATGGAAGAATTGTCTGCAGGGATTGAGATAGAAACTATGTTAAATCTAATTAAAATAACTAGCAGGTATACTAATTATTTCAAATTTAGAGACAATTTTTACCATCAAGTTAGAGGATTAGCAATGGGAGGACCCTTAAGTCCACTGTTAGCTAATATTTATGTGGAGTATATAGAAAATTTAGCTATTGATACATATTTTTTAAAACCAAAATTTTGGGGCAGATATATGGATGATGTATTAGTTATTTGGAATTATGGGGAATCACAAATTGAAGGTTTTCTGGAACATTTAAATAATTTGGGAGGGGAATTAGTTTTTACAATTGAAAATGAAACAGAGAAAAAATTACCGTTTCTGGATATTTGGATCCATAGAAAGAATAATAAACTAGTGTTTTCAATTTACCGTAAACCAACTAATAAGAACCGCTATTTGTCTTTCACATCAAATCACCCGATCCAAGTAAAAAGGGGGGTAGTTATTTCTTTAGTGGATAGAGTGTTAAATTTAGCTTCACCAGAATACAATAGTAGTGAATTAATTTTTATTAAGGATATTCTAGTAGGAAATGGATATCCCGAAAATATGATTTCTCAAATAATTGAAAAAAGGAAAAAAAAGTTACTGGAACCTGTAAAATTAGAAGAAAATTAACTTTGCCTTATATCCCAAGGTTGTCACAAAAATTAAGGAAAGAATTAAAAAAAAAACATAATATAAAAACAGCTTTTAAATCAGGACAAAATATAAGCTCATGGCTAAATAACGGAAAAGATAAAGTTCCAAGAAATATACAACAGGGGGTATACAAAATTCCATGCTCTTGTGGTAAATTTTATGTAGGTAGAACACAGCAGAATTTAAAAAATAGGCTACAGCAACACAAATATGCGATAGATTGCTCGCTAAGACAAAATAAAAAACCTGATACTTTTGAATCCGCTATAGCTGGTCACGTGTATAATTTTCCTCATCATAGTATTTTATTTGATCAGACAAAAATTATTGATAAGTCTGTAGGACTTTTACAAAGTTTCAGAGAAATTATAGAAATAAAAAAGATTATCTATGGGGGTATTAGTATCAATAGAGATGAGGGGGAATTTAAAATAAATTCAATTTATAATAGTTTAATTAAAGACCAGTCAAAAACTTCAATGAGTATTGATTTGCATAATTGTCCTGAAACAAGTAATAACCTTGCGAACGGAGGTCAAAGCATGGTCAATGCTGTAAGAAGTCAACGGACGGCAGCTAAAATAGCAAATGAAAAAATCCATTCAATTTATAATTCATAATTGTGTTTCATTAACCTGTAAGATTTTGATTGGTTTTGGGGGTTGGGTGACCTCTTTTTCGTATTGTTACAAGTATTTATATTTTTCATTTTTGATAGATCCCCATTTATACAGCGATTGTGGCAGAGGAAAGTGCCAATAGAAACAATTATTGCAGTTTTTTCTAAAGTTACAGTCAAGTGCGGGAGTGTTTGTTTTAAAAATGTGAGTTCTTGTTTCTTTTATATTTGATTGTTTATATTTTTAGTTTGGTTTAGCTGTCGTGGCATTTTTAAAATGTCTTAAAAATAGTCTTAAATTGTTGTAATTTTCTCCCTTTTTGTTTTTTTTCCCGTTGAGAAAGGCTCCCGCAGGTGGGGCCGAAATATTCGGAGTATTTTTATTTTTTGTTAGTTAAAGTGTAGTTTTTATTTTATTTTGTTGTCACTGCTTTATTTAAAAAAATTAAACCCGTTTTTTCTTCAATTATTTGTTTCGTAAATGGAAAAGCAGTGTGGTCTAAGAAATTATTCTAGTCCAATTAATTTATTATCATGGGAAAAACATTTTTATTCTTTACTTTCTGATGATCCCCTACCATTGGATATTAGGTTTAGAGAAATCCTAAAATGCCATCTTTCAAAACTTGACCACACTCGTAATCTGGTTACAATCACTCCATCACGAATTGAGGCTCTGATTCGGTTTCTGAAGAGTAGAAAAGTGTCAGGGTCTGATGGTCTTCAGCCTGAACATTTGATTCATGGAACCCCTGAACTATTTGAATACCTTACAATATTGTTTCAGGCATTGGTTGCTCAACAATATGTACCGGATGCATTGTGTGAAGGTATAGTAATGTGTGTCCCAAAGAAAAATAAAGATCCCAAATTTTGTGATTCATATATACCGTATATAGTATGCTCAGTTTTAGGAAAACTATTTGAAAAGATATTATATAGAGAAATTACTGTGACCACGAGGACCAACAGTTTGGGTTTCGTGAAGGTCTTGGTGTCCGAAATGCCCATGCAGCTTTTCTTGCGATATTTGAACGTCATAAGCATTCGAAAAGGAATCTTTACTTTTGTGCTATTGACATATCTAAAGCCTTTGATAAAATTCTACATTCCCAAGGGATTTTATCTCTACTAAAAAGAGGTGTGGACCCTTTCATTTGCGCATGTCTGTGGACATGGTATCGAAAAGCTTCAATTCGAGTGCAAGTCGGAGGCCATGTGAGTAACCGTATTAATATTCGTCGTGGAGTAAAACAAGGCTCAGTACTAAGCCCTGTGAATTTAATAATGATATTCGTTCGGCTGCTCGCCATTTATCGCCATTTCTAATTGAGCCATATGTCGATGCAAGTCATTTGTCATATGCGGATGATATTCTTCTTCTGTCTGATGACCTCCAAGGATTACAGAAGGCTATATATAGACAGTGTTTGCACTGCCTTAAACGGAATCGCACTTTCAGTTGCCACTTCTAAAACAGAATTTCTGGATTTTGGTTCGGGTTCCCAACAATCCCCAAATACAGCTATTCAAGTTGGTCCTGTTACTGTGTTTGCGTCTTCTTTACTCAAGTATCTTGGGCTCCTATTTGGGAGCTCTATTAAAGCTACTAGAGCACTTATTATAAACTCGCTGAAGGAGAAACTGAGAAAATCCTATGGGTTGCTTAATAGGGTAAAAGGCCAATTTGATAAACGAACACAGGGTCGACTATATAATTCATTTTTTGCACCGTATGTATTTTTCCTAATACCAGTGTGTCGATTATTTTCTCAAAGTGAGCGTAAACAGATCCGTTCAGCATTTTTTCGGTGTTGCAAATATTTTTTATGTATACCCATCTGGATACGCAACAGTTACATTTCTAGGCGCTATGGAATTTTTGAAATATGTAACTAAATGGATATCCTCGCCACCAAGTTCCGAGAACGTTGCGACAGAATTGTTGATTTTCCTCTTGCGTGCATTCTGAACTAAATATATATTACTAGTGTTCGACTTATAGTTCATGTTTTTTCTCATTTTGTGTTGTTACATGAGTGTTTTTTGCTTTTCTTTTTTCTTTTTTCTCATTGCCTCCTCTATGATGCATTTTTTGTACAAAATTTGTCAAAAAATTATTATTATTAAATATTATTAATAGCACATGGACTGCTTAGATTAAAGAAATACGGTTCTTATTGAATTAATTAAAAAAAAAAAAAATTTAATGGAAAGTAAGGAGCGACATTAAAATTTAAAACAAACAGAAATTACTTCGTATATGAAAGGGGCTGCTTCCTCATCAACACCCCGCTCTTTACGCTAAAGTTTGACTCTTTCTCTTAATTCTACTTTTTAAAACAGTAAATTTCTTACGAATGTTTTTATTAGTAAAAGATATACGTAACTTACAAATTAGATTACGTAACAAACTTCTGTATTCTCATGTTTTTGTTACGAATATGAGGGGGTTCACCCCCTTGTCAGTACCTTGCTCTTTGCACTAAAGCTTAAATTTTGTCCCAATTTCTTAAGAATGACCCCTAAATCACAAAAGCCGTAGAATAAATAGTTGAAATTACTAAAAATACTTTAGCATAAAGAGCGAGGTATCAGAAGAAGGTGAGCCCATCATATGCGTAATAATTTCTGTTCGTTTTAAGTTTTAATGCTGCTTCTTATTTTCAGTTAAAAAAAACTTTGTCATTTTTATTTTTTATTAAGCTCCCCCATCATATCCCCCTCTTCTCACTCCCCACCCTCCAACCGAGAAGTCCCCCTGAAAACGTCTGTACACTTCCAAATAACCATTACTATATGTAAGCATCGGTCAAAAGTTGTAACTTGTAGCCCCTCCCACGGGGACTGTGGGGGAGTAAATCGTCCCCGAAGACACAGTTATAAGGTTTTTCGACTATGTTGAATCAAATGGCTATCTCAGAATTTTGATCCGGTGACTTTGGGAAAATAATTAGCGTGGGAGGGGGCCTAGGTGCCCTCCAATATTTTGGTCACTTAAAAATGGCACTAGAACTTCTCATTTCCGTTAGAATGAACCCTCTTGCAAGATTTTAGGACCGCTGGGTCGATACGATCACCCTTAGGAAAAAAAACAACAACAAATAAACACGCATCCGTGATCTGCCTTCTGGCAAAAAATACAAAATTCCACATTTTTGTAGATAGAAGCTTGAAACTGCTACAACAGGGTTCTCTGATACGTTGAATCTGATGGTGTGATTTTTGTTAAGATTCTATGACTTTTAGGGGTAGTTCTCCTCTGTTTTCTAAAATAAGGCATATTTTGTCAGGCTCGTAACTTTTGATGGGTAAGACTAAAATTGATGAAACTTATATATTTAAAATAAAAATTTTAATAAAATTCTTTTGATGTAACAATTGGTATCAAAATTACATTTATTAGAGTTTTGGTTACTATTGAGCCGGGTCGCTCCTAACTACAGTTCGTTACCACGAACTGTTTGATACTGAGAATTTCTATAGGGCAACATCAAAAAATAGTGTTTATAGGTTGATTTTTAATATAGAAGTTTTATTAAGTTTAGTCTTACCAATCAAAAGTTACGAGCCAGAAAAAATTGCCTTATTTTAGAAAGTAGGGGGAAAACCCCCTTAAAGTTATAGAATCTTAACGAAAATAACACCATCAGATTCACCATATCAGAGAACCTTACTGCAGAAGTTTCAAACTCCTATCTGCAAAAACATGGAATTTTGCATTTTTTACCAGAAGAAAAATCATGGATGCAATATGGAAACCAGCGGATTTTTTTTCCATGGGTGATCGTATCGACCCAGTGGTCCTAGAGTGTCGCGAGAGGACACAGGGACACAACTACAACGGGGACGCCGGGGGTACAGGCGGGATATATAAATGACGACCGGGACACAGGGATTGTTCGAATAGAAATTACAGACCGAGACACCGGGACACAGGGAATATCAATGACGACCGGGACACTCAAAGAGAAATTACAAACTGGGACACCGGGACACAAATGACGACTGGGACACAAGGAATATATAAAACTTTTTCTTCTTATTAAAGATCTTATTAAAGATCTTCTTATTGTGGTTGGGTTACTATTTTGTAGAATACCCGGAATTATCAAATATATAATTCTTATCTTCTGTGCTGATTTCCCTGTAAATACCCGCACAGGCCTCAAGTATTAAATCTGGTATTTAAAAAATATGACCCCTATGTTGTTTGTCAAAAATCAGTGCAAATATTTCAACGCAGTCGTTGAGCCGTTATGACGCATAAACGTGCACCGAAAAACGGAGAAAATTTCGCAGATCACGCGAAAACGGCCGTAGCCCAAATGGAAACCCAAGGTTAGGTTTTAGAAAATGTCACTTTTAGACTACGAATCTAACGCTCTACGAATCTACGAAACCAACGAATCTATGCTCCCTAAGGGGGATGTAACTTCTAGATCTCTACCAAAAATCGACGCAATGTTAAATTATATTAATTTATTTTAAATTATGTTAATTTTAAATTATATCAAAATTCAGAAATAAAGGTTGTGTTTCACGTTATGCTGATCTCCAAGTGATTGAAGGAGGTTTCTCTGAAATTAAGCTTAAATTACTAACGTTATTTTAAATTTAATGGAAACACGCTTAATTGAGTGTCGGAACTTGTCACCTGTTGCATGTTCCTTAGCTTATTATCTTTTGCATTGTTTTCTAAATGTTTTGCCTATTCTGATTCTGTTTTTAGCTTTCCTGCAAAACTATGAAGAGGCCAGATAAGCACTAGTTAGGAGCCTCTCAATATTACTTCTCAAACAAGCGCTTTGCATGCTTCCATCATGAGTGACAAACCAGCATATGAACAAAAAATGTACCCTGAATGTATGTTTGCATTAAAAATTATTTGCCTCCATATCGCGGTTATAACTTTTTCTATTGGCCACAAGTATGGGTATTGTACCCAGACATCAAATTTACTTTATCGACTTAAGCGCTAACTGTTATTTTTCATATATTCTCTATACATATCATATATCTATCTATATAAAAGTAAGTTGTCTGTGTGTGTGTGTGTGTGTTTGTCTGTCGAGTGACGTCATGTTTGTGTGTCGACTGACGTCATGTTTGTCGACTGACGAAATTAAAGACCGGGACATCGGGACACAAATGACGACCGGGACACCGGGACATAGGGAATATAAATGACGACCGGGACACTCAAAGAGAAAGCGACCGGGACACAAGAAATGTTCGATTGGCAATCACCATCAACAAAGCACCGGGACACAAATGACGACCGGGACACAGGGAGTATAAATGACGACCAGGAAATAAGTAAAAAAACTAAAAAACTAAAAAAAGGTAAAAACTACAAAAAAACTAAAAAGAAAAAAAAACTAAAAACTAATAAAAAAACTAAAAAAGCTAAAAAACTAAAAAAACTAAAAAAGAAAAAAAAAATAAAAAAAGGAAAAAAAATGAAAAATAAAGGAGAAAAACAAAATAAAAAAAAAAACTAAAAAAACTAAAAAAAGTAAAAACCAAAAAAAAAACTAAAAAGAAAAAAAAAATATTTCATCATATACCGTTTCAAAAACGAATGTATATACAGACCGGGACACCGAGATACAAATGACGACCGGGACACAGGGAATATAAATGACGACCGGGACACAGGGACACAACTAAAACGGGGACGCCGGAGGGCACAGGGGGATATATAAATGACGACAGGGACACAGGGAATGTTCGATTATCAATCACCATCAACAAAGCTCAAGGGCAATCATTAGAAACATGGGGTATAACTAAAAAAACTAAAAAAAGGTAAAAAACTAAAAACTAAAAAAAAGGCCAATTCAAAAACGAATGTATATACAGACCGGGACACCAGGACATAAATGACGACCGGGACACCGGGACACAAGGAATATAAATGACGCCCGGGACACTCAAAGAGAAATCACAGACTGGGACACCGGGACACAAATGACGACCGGGACACAGGGAATATAAATGACGCCCGGGACACAGGGACACAACTACAACGGGGACGCCGGGGGGCATAGGGCGATATATAAATGACGACGGCGACACAGAGAATGGTCGATTAGCAATCACCATCAACAAAGCTCAAGGGCAATCATTAGAATAATGAGGTATAGATCTGAATACGGATTGTTTTTCCCATGGACAATTTTATGTTGCATGTTCAAGAGTCGGTAAACCTGACAATCTATTTATATGCACAGACAACGGGACATCGAAAAATGTTGTATATTCGCAAGTTTTACGTAGTTAAAAACATATATATATATATATATATATATATATATATATATATATATATATATATATATATATATATATATATATATATATATATATATATCTATACTCACAGGTGGGACATAGGGAAATAACTACAATGGCGCGTAACTAATATGGCGCGTAACGACTTACACGCGCGGGGGGGCTTGGGAGGGGGGCGCGAAGCGCCCCCACCAGCTAGGTGTTGGGGTGGTTGGGGTAGGTTGGGGTGGCGCGAAGCGCCACCCCAACAGCTAGTTCTATATATATATATATATATATCATATATTCTTTAAATAGTTGATAGGAAAGCTGAAGTTATCTGCAATTTAGCGGTTTTTTAACCTTACCTTTGGTTCACTTTTATGGAATTTTTTAACGCAAAACGGCTCAGGGATAGCGGATACAAGAAAATTGCAAAAAAATTCAGATAGAAACGATTCACTGTAGTAGCCATTGAAGCAAATTATGAGATATTTAAAAGCATAGGCATAGGAATTGGCTAAATCAATTTCTAAAAGCGAAGAAAAATATTCCACGACTAACCTGAATTAGCCTTGGCATGCCTCATGAATAATATAATTCTTATCTTCTGTGCTGATTTCTCTGGAAATACCCGCCCAGGCCTCAAGTATTAAATCTTGTATTAAAGAAATACGACCCTCATGTTGTTTGTCAAAAATCAATGGAAAACTTCTGATAAACGTAATAAGTTTCTCAGTTACTTGCAATTAATGGCTCTGCAAAACTTTCAATTCAGAATAACGGAAGCGATTTTCAATTCAGAATAACGGATGCGATTTTTAACGACTCAGTAGAAATATTTCAACGCAGTCGTTGAATCGTTATGACGCATAAACTTGCACCAAAAAACGGAGGGAATTTCGCGAATCACGCAAAAACGGCCGTTTTGCGCGAGATCGCACAAATGGGAACCCAAGGTTAAAATTTAGAAAATGTCAATTTTAGACTACGAATCTGCTCTATAAGGGGGATGTAACTAAGGGGGGGGGGGAAGCTGAAGTGCTCTCTAAGGGGGATGTAACTTCTAGATCTCTTCCAAAACTCGACATAATGTTTAATTATATCAAAATTCAGAAATAAAGATTGAGTTACACGTTATGCTGATCTCCAACTGATTAAAGGAGGTTTCTCTGAAATTAAGCTTAAATTACTAAAATTATTTTAAATTTAATGGAAACACGCTTAAGTGTCAGGACTTGTCCCCTGTCGCATATTCCTTAGCTTATCCAAATAGATTTCAACAATTTCCAGAAGCATTCGAAAATTAATCACAATACGCCTTACAATAAAGGAAAAAATCACAATAAATCGGTAATGATTAAGACAGAGAAGGTAAAAATACAAACACTTCACATCTATAAAAAGATTTTTATTGGCAGATCGTTTTTCTTTATTTAGGTTCTACCATTCGAAGGGCCTTGAAAACTATTTTGAACCTTTCAGTCATATTTTGCACAAATTGTCACATAGGCAAATTGTGTAAGCAACGACCACGACAAATTTTCAATAACTTAGAATGGCTTTATTTCAACTTTAGAACTTAAAGTTCTGACATAGACTTTAAACACTTGAAAACAAAGTAAAAGCAAATAATGGGTTTCAGATACAAAAAGTTTTTCTTTTCGCCACAAACATGTTTCAATCCTTCCATATGACAATGATGATATAGAGACAACAATGACAGCTAGACATATATGTAATAAAAAAAAAACACTTAAAATTTGCTACTGAACGTATCTACCCAATTGCAATTTAAAACAAATTAAAATCCATAATTTGTTATGGATTGTTATAAAAGATTTGTTTTTTTATTTATTTTCTGAACATTTTTGAATTAATGCATTTTTCATTTTGGCTCACGGCATGTGAATAAATAAATTAATATATTTTTATTACGAACATGAGGGGGATCACCCCCTCGTCAATACCTCGCTCTTTACGTTAAAGCTTTAATATCGTCCCAATTGTTTAAGGATGACCCCTGAATCACAAAGGCCGTAGAATAAATAGTTGAAACTACTAGTTGAAAAATACTTTGGCGTAAAGAGCTAGGTATTGAGGAGGAGACAAAACACCTTATATACGTATTAATTTATGTTCGATTTAAGTTTTAATGCTGTTCCATACTTCAAGTTTAAAAAAATACTTTTTTTGTCTGTTTTCCCATTTTGTTTTGTTTTGTTTAAATAATGCTAGAAAATACTGCGCCCCCTTAATGGAAATTCTCTTCCCTCATGATAGATTCCTCCATGAAAAGATCCCCTCGCGTAACCCCCTCCCTCGAGCCCCTCCCCCCCGCTGCAAAAATGTCCCCCTGAAAACGTCTTCACACTTCCCAATAACCATTACTATATGTAAACAATGGTCAAACTTGCAGCCCCTCCCCCAGAGACTGTGGGGATTAAGTCATCCCCAAAGACATAGTTATTAGTTTTTCAACTATGCTGAACAAAATGGGTATCTCAAAATTCGGATCCGGTGATTTTGGGAAAAAATGAGCATGGGAGGGGGCCTAGGTGCCATCCAATTTTTGGTCACTTAAAAAGGGCACTAGAACTTTTACTTTCCGTTAGAATGAGCCCTGTCGATACATTCTTTGTATCGACAAAGAATTTTTTGGGAAAGAAATTAAAATAAATAAACACGCATCCGTGATCTGTCTTCTGGCAACAAAATACGAAATTCCACGTTTTTGTAGATAGCACATTTTCTATAAAAAAAAGCGGTGGGGTAGGAGGCTTAGTTGCCCTCCAATTTTTCGGGTCACTTAAAAAGAGAAATATAACTTTTAATTTCCTTTCGAATGAGCCCTTTCAAGACACTCTAAGACCACTGGGTCGATACGATCACCCATGGGAAAAAAAACCCACTGGTTTCCATATTGCATCCATGATTTTTCTTCTGGTAAAAAATACAAAATTCCACGTTTTTGCAGATAGGAGTTTGAAACTTCTGCAGTAGGGTTCTCTGATACGGTGAATCTGATGGTGTTATTTTTGTTAGGATTCTATGACTCTAAGGGGGTTTTTCCCCTACTTTCTAAAATAAGGCAATTTTTTCTGGCTCGTAACTTTTGATTGGTAAGACTAAACTTAATAAAACTTCTATATTAAAAATCAACCTAAAAATACTATTTTTTGATGTAACTATTGGTATCAAAATTCTATTTTTAGAGTTTCGGTTACTATTAAGCCAGGTAGCTCCTTACTACAGTTCGTTACCACGAACTGTTTGATAGTCAGAAAATTTACAGACCAATTTATTAAAAAATAACTAATCATATCTTCTTCAGTTAATAGTAAGTATGTTTCATGTTTCTGGGGCCTCCCAAGCCTTGTGAGATTTTCTTGATACTTCAGCTAGGCACTCAAAAGATCCAGTATTGGACTGAAAGGGGGGGGGCTTCTATCTTCTTCCAATTGAGTTCCTCATATAGCCCGTGATCTACTACCTAGTGTTATTGGGTTCCCAGCAATAAATGCTGTTCCAGGATGGAACTCTTTAGCTGCTGGTGGATGACCAAAGGTGATGTTGCCCTATAGAAATTCTCAGAATCAAACAGTTCGTGGTAACGAACTGTAGTTAGGAGCGACCCGGCTCAATAGAAACCAAAACTCTAATAAATGTAATTTTGATACCAATAGCTACATCAAAAGAATTTCATTAAAATTTTTATTTTAAATATATTAGTTTCATCAATTTTAGTCTTACCCATCAAAAGTTACGAGCCTGACAAAATATGCCTTATTTTAGAAAACAGAGGAGAACTACCCCTAAAGGTCATAGAATCTTAACAAAAATCACACCATCAGATTCAACGTATCAGAGAATCTTCTTGTAGAAGTTTCAAGCTTCTATCTACAAAAATGTGGAATTTTGTATTTTTTGCCAGATGGCAGATCACGGATGCGTGTTTATTTGTTGTTGTTTTTTTTCCTAGGGGTGATCGTATCGACCCAGTGGTCCTAAAATCTTGTAAGAGGAATCATTCTAACGGAAATGAGAAGTTCTAGTGCCATTTTTAAGAGACCAAAAAATTGGAGGGCACCTAGGCCCCCTCCCACGCTAATTATTTTCCCAAAGTCACCGGATCAAAATTCTGAGATAGCCATTTTATTCAACATAGTCGAAAAACCTTATAACTATGTCTTCGGGGACGACTTACTCCCCCACAGTCCCCGTGGGAGGGGCTACAAGTTACAAACTTTGACCAGTGCTTACATATAGTAATGGTTATTTGGAAGTGTACAGATGTTTTCAGGGGGATTTCTTGGTTGGAGGGGGGTTGAGAAGAGGGGGTATGATGGGGGAGCTTAATCTATATATATAAAAATAAGTTGTCTGTCTGTCTGTGGATCAGGTGACGTCATGTTTCTGTGTCGGCTGACGTCATGAAATTAGTTGTCAGGTGACGTCATGTTTCTGTGTCGGCTGACGTCATGAAATTAGTTGTCGTCATTTTTGCTTTGACGGTGACGTCATTCAAGATATTTAAGACATATGTTCACGTAGAAATCTATTAATGTTTAAGTTTACAATGACTGATGAACTTACCATGGCAAAAGCCGATGAAGATGCTCAAAGAGTCTATGCCAAAAAACTTGCTGCTGATAGAGAAAGTCAGAAAAGAAAGCGTGCCGAGGAACTACCAGAGCAACGCAAAAGCAGACTTGCTGCTAAAAGAGAAAGTGAAAAAAGAAGGCGTGCCGAGGAATCAAAAGAACAGCAGGGAAACAGGCTTGAGGCTGATAGAGAAAGAAAGAACAGAAAGCGTGCCGAGGAATCAAAAGAACAGCAAGGAAACAGGCTTGAGGCTGATAGAGAAAGAAAGAACAGAGCGTGCCGAGGAACTACCAGAGCAACGCGGAAGCAGGCTTGCTGCTGATAGAGAAAGTAAGAAAAGAAAGCGTGCCGAGGAATCAGAGCAACCTGAAAGTTATCGCCTGGCATTCAGGTACAACCCAGTCGATGATTATAGCTTGAGTAGATGTGTTCAAATCGGGACAATGTCTAAAATTTGTCCCTATTGCAAGGCCTTGAAATTCAATGGTGAAACAATGGGAATGTGTTGCGCCTCAGGAAAAGTTAAACTTCCTCTATTGGCTGCACCACCAGAGCCATTGAAGACTTTCCTTACTGGAACTACGTCAGAATCTAAGCGTTTTTTGTCAAAAATCAGAAAATACAACTCATGTTTCCAAATGCCGTCGTTTGGAGCCCAAATCGAAAATCCAGATCAATTTATGTCTACTTTCAAAGTAAAAGGGCAAATTTAATATAAAGCAGGGTCCCTTCTACCATTCTCAGGCGAGAATCATAAATTTTTACAATTGTACTTCATCAGTGATAGAAATTCTGAATTGAATGCACGTTGCGAAATTTCTCCCAACGTTGAAAGGACAATCGTTTCCCATTAGCAACATCTTTTCCACGAAAATAATAATTTAGTGCATCTGTTCAAAACAGCCATCGATTTGATGCCTACTGATACGCATAAAATTGTTATTTCCGCTGACAAAACGCCTCCTGGCCAACATGTGCGTAGATACAATGCTCCAACTATCGACGAAGTGGCAATCGTTATGGTCGGTGATCAGTTTTTACCTCGAGATATTATTCTTCATAAGCGAAACGCTCAGTTGTTAAGAATTGCTGAAACTCATTGATGCTACGATGCCCTACAATATCCTATCATTTTTTGGGATGGAGCCGACGGCTATCACTTTAATATTAAATTGATGAATCCAGCCACTAACAAAGAAATGAATAAGAAATGCAGTGCAATGCATTATTATTCCTATAGACTAATGATTCGGCAGGATGAAGAAAATTATATTTTAAAATGCCGTGAATTGTTTCACCAATTCGTCGTGGATATGTATTCTAAAATTGAATCAGAACGTTTGCTATATATCCGCCTGAATCAGACCAAGCTCCGCTCTGAACAATACATTCATTTGCGAGATGCAGTTATAAATGACGGTAATACCACAAACGTTGGAAGATTAACAATTTTACCTTCGTCATATGCTGGCAGTCCCCGTCAAATGCATGAATATGCTCAAGATGCTATTGTGTATGTTCGTCTCTATGGTCGTCCAGATTTATTTATAACATTTACATGTAATCAATCTTGGGACGAGATACAAAAGAAATATAAACCCACCAAAGCTTTGCAATGGCACTCGACTTGCCGTAAAAAAAAACAATGGAAAACCTAATAGAGGCCACAATCTTGACAGGGCCTTTTGAGGGTGAGGCTGTTCTTATTCCTCGCATTCCCATGATTCCAACGGATCTGCCTTTTCAATTTAAAAGATTGCAATTCCCAATTCGATTAGCATTTGCAATCACCATTAACAAAGCTCAAGGTCAATCATTAGAAAAATGTGGTATAGATCTTAATACTGATTGTTTTTCCCATGGACAATTGTACGTTGCATGTTCGAGGGTCGGTAAACCTGACAATCTATTTATATGCAGCGACAATTGGACAGCGAAGAATGTTGTATATTCGCAAGTTTTACGCAGTTAATTTGTATTTTGGAACCAAATGAAGCGGTTAATTATCCATCTGAATTTTTAAATTCCATAGATCCTTCAGGGTTTCCACCACACGTGCTACAACTAAAAATAGGCGTACCAATAATACTTTTAAGAAATATCAACCCACCAAAGCTTTGCAATGGCACGCGACTTGCCGTAAAAAAAAAAAAAAACAATGGAAAACCTAAGAGAGGCCACAATCTTGACAGGGCCTTATGAGGGTGAGGCTGTTCTTATTCCTCGCATTCCCATGATTCCAACGGATCTGCTTTTTCAATTTAAAAGATTGCAATTCCCAATTCGATTAGCATTTGCAACCACCATCAACAAAGCTCAAGGGCAATCACTAGAAAAATGCGGTATAGATCTTAATACAGATTGCTTTACCAATGTACAATTGTATGTTGCATCTTTGAGGGTCGGTAAACCTGACAATCTATTTATACGCACAGACAATGGGACAGCGAAGACTGTTGTATATTCACAAGTTTTACGTAGATAGATCTTAATACAGATTGCTTTACCAATGTACAATTGTATGTTGCATCTTTGAGGGTCGGTAAACCTGACAATCTATTTATACGCACAGACAATGGGACAGCGAAGACTGTTGTATATTCACAAGTTTTACGTAGTTAATTTGTATTGTATCTATCTATCTATCTATCTATATAAAAACGAGTTGTGTGTATGCATGTTTGTTTGTTTGTAAAAAGAGCGTTTGCATATGACGTCATTATTAGTACATACGGCTTTGTATATGGACAGACAATGGGAAAGCCAAGAATGTTGTATATTCGCAATTTTTACGTAGTTTGAAACACGTATATAAATCTATCTATATTCAAAGGTGGGACACAGGGACACAACTACAATGGCGCGTAACTAATATGGCGCGTAACGACTTACGCGCGCGGGGGGGCTTGGGGGGGCGCGAAGCGCCCCACCAACTAGGTGTTGGGGTGGCGCTTCGCGCCACCCCAACAGCTAGTAAAAAATAAAAATGACAAAGTGTTTTTTAAACTGAAAACAAGAAGCAGCATTAAAACTTAAAACGAACAGAAATTATTGCGCATATGATGGGCTCACCTTCTCCTGATACCTCGCTCTTTATGCTAAAGTATTTTTAGTAATTTCAACTATTTATTCTACGGCTTTTGTGATTTAGGGGTCATTCTTAAGAAATTGGGACAAAATTTAAGCTTTAGTGTTAAGAGCAAGGTACTGACAAGGGGGTGAACCCTCTCATATTCGTAATAAAAACATGAGAATACAGAAGTTCATTAAGTAATCTAATTTGTAAGTTACGTATATCTTTTACTAATAAAAACATTCGTAAGAAATTTACTGTTTTAAAAAGTAGAATTAAGAGAAAGTCAAACTTTAGCGTAAAGAGCGGGGTGTTGATGAGGAAGCAGCCCCTTTTATATACGAGTAATTTCTGTTTGTTTTAAATTTTAATGTCGCTCCTTACTTTCCATTAAAAAAACTTGTTTTTTTAATTAATTCAATAAGAACAGTATTTCTTTAATCTAAGCAGTCCATGTGCTATTAATAATATTTAATAATATTAATAATTTATTGGCAAATTCTGTACAAAAAATGCATCATAGAGGAGGTAATGAGAAAAAAGAAAAAAGAAAAGCAAAAAAACACTCATGTAACAACACAAAATGAGAAAAACATAGACTATAAGTCGAACACTTGTAATATATGTTTAGTTCAGAATGCACGCAAGAGGAAAATCAACAATTCTGTCGCAACAGTCTCGGAATTTGGTGGCGAGGATATCCATTTAGTCACATATTTCAAAAACTCCATAGCGCCTAGAAATGTAACTGTTGTGTGTCCAGATGGGTATACATAGAAAATATTTCCAAAACCGAAAAAATTCTGAACGGATCTGTTTACGCTCACTTTGAGAAAATAGTCGACAAAGTGGTATTAGGAAAAATACATACGGAGCAAAAAATGAATTATATAGTCGACCCTGTGTTCGTTTATCAAATCGGCCTTTTACCCTATTAAGCAACCCATAGGATTTTCTCAGTTTCTCCTTCAGCGAGTTTATAATAAGTGCTCTAGTAGCTTTAATAGAGCTCCAAAATAGGAGACCAAGATACTTGAGTAAAGGACCAACTTGAATAGCTGCATTTGGGGATTGTTGGGAACCCGAACCGAAAACCAGAAATTCTGTTTTAGAAGTGGCAACTGAAAGTGCGATTCCGTTTAAGGCAGTGCAAACACTGTCTATATATACCATTCTGTAATCCTTGGAGATCATCAGACAGAAGAAGAATATCATCCGCATATGACAAATGACTTGCATCGACATATGGCTCAATTAGAAATGGTGGTAAATGGCGAGTAGCCGAACGAATATCATTATTAAAAATCACAGGGCTTAGCATTGAGCCTTGTTTTACTCCTGGACAAGAAGATTGGACGGTGGCAGTGCTGTGGCCTATATAAGCATGCAAAGGATGGTGGTATCCCTTATAACTTCTACCCGGAGACAGAGACACAGATAAAGTGTACGTAATACATACATCCAAGTGAAATAATTTTATTTCCATCATTGAACTTGAATCATCACTGAATATCGGAAAAAATCCAAGATTCTTTCACCAACGCTGTAAATATTTCTCTCCTTGCTAGCAGCCACACGACACTGTATGAAGTATCCTGACAATGATGCCAATTCATCTGCCAACAATCTGATGTTTGCCTCGTTTGGTGGCATTGAAATAGCTAACATACCGGCTTGTCATCTACTATAAGGGTTTAGGTTGCATCTTTCTTTATGCCGAATGTTTTTGAATCCTACTGTAAAGAGGTTTAAGAAGCATGTGTCACCTCATACCAATCTGGCGTCGGAAATTTTGCTTCTCAATTTCTTCAGCCAAGTGTTATGTCAATAGTTAAGTGAGTATATATCACACCTCTCTTGACATGAGACCTGGTTATACTTTTTTTTTCTCACACTTAAAACCCGTTATTGGGCACCATCAGGCAAACTATTCTTTCTGGCCTACCTCAACGAGATCCTTTGCACCGTAATATTCTTTGGGAGATTTCCTGCTGCTAGGGCCAGGTATACTAGCACTTTACACATTTGTCAACCCCTTTACACATTTGTCCTTTTTTCTTGACATCATATTCCGGCCCTGAATCAGTTCTCGTTGAGAAAATTTTGACAAAAAATCAAATTGGCTCAAAAGTTTGTCGTCCACTGCGTAAAAATGCACTGTTTATCTTCTACCGCCTCTGCTTTTCACCTTGATTAGGATAAGTTTTGCAGCTTCACCAACACCTGTTTTTTTCCATCCAACTGACTAGGTCTTTTCTTATTCCTTGCCCTTTTCTTTGCTTTTGAGTACTTTTGCCAACAGTACCAGTGCAAAAGCATTAGAAATAATCCCCTCATCCTCATAAATTCTAATTTAACAATGGGTGCGTTCTCGGACATTGAATTTTGAAATAGGATTTTCTGTATTTTTTTTGTCCCATTTCTATAGAAGCCTTTCGCGTTGGTCTCCAGACGCTTAGATTATCCATTCATCTTATATTGCAAACTTACTTCACCGAGATGGTATCAAAGAGCAATCGAAAATATTACTCACCAAATGCAACAGGCAACGAGTACGTAATCTTCCCTTTGACTAAGGTCACCTCTGATTGGCCAACGGATATCGAAGTTTAGTGGCAATCTTGATCTCGACAAAGTTTCCCAATGCCTTGCGCCGGCGGGAAAGTGAACCAGTTGATCTCCCGTTGTGTTTTATTACGTTAATAGTAAACCGGGCCTTAAATTAATTCTATTTAACCAAATTCTAGGAGGGGGTTCCACTTTCTACTTTTGGCACTGCTGCCCATCCCAAATTAAGGCTCTGGATCCGTGATTGCTAATTGTCACATTCCTTTGACAATGTAAATATTCATATTTCGTTTTCTTTTGTTCAGGATCAACCTGTATATTTCTTGAAAGCTTCACCTTAATGTCCTTAGCTGTAGTAGTACCAATAGTTGTATTAGTAAAAGCAGTATGCATATAGTGCCTTTGGTTTTTTCCAACATCCCCCTGAACAGACGCTTAAACTTTCAGCTTTAACACTGTAAACCGTTCCTAGGCACTGCTAGCATGTCCTCAAGACAAGTGTTCTTGTTTAGTTCAAAACTGTTGCTAAATACCCCAAAATTTTTACCTTGATACCCTTATCCTTAGTAGCAGTAGTAATAGTAGTAGCAGTCGAATTAGTAGTAATAGCCTTAGCTTTACTAGAGGTACTAGTAGAAGCGGTATAAGGATGCAAATATTGCCTTTTGGTTAATTCAACACCCCCCACAACACACCCTGTAAGTTTCAACTTCACACAATTAGGTATTCCTAAGATATTTGTGATACTTCTTTTGGCAACCTACATGCAGACGGCGTTAAATGATTCAGTTCAACTTTCGCCCTCAATATTCTCTGAAAATTTCACCTTTATACTTTTAATAGTAGTGGTAGCAGCAGTGGCAGCAGTGCGCAAATATTGCCTTTTCGGTCATCTGATCCTCCTCCTCATCATTTCCTGAAAGTTCCAAATTAATACACTCAGTCATTCCTGAGTTACGCTCTTTTGACAACCCGTATAAACATCACATGTTTTGATTTAGTTCAACACTACTCTCAACATTCTATGAAAAGGTTCACAGGAATGCCCTTTGGCTTTTGGGATTCTAAAAGTCAAACATGCCCACTTTTCTCAGTAACAAATACTATACATAAAGGCAAATTGCATGACTTACAGCCCCTGTCCTGAGGGCTGTGGGGGAGGGGATTTGGCATCCTCAGACATAGTTACTAGAACTTTCAACTATGCTGAACAAAATGGCTATCTATTAATTTTGGTTGGACGTGTGGGGAAATGATGGACGAGGGAGTGGTGCTGGATGCCCTCCTTTCACTTTTCACTCTTAAAATGGGGATTAGAATTTTCAATTTCCAATCAAATGAGCTTTTTCCGAACTTTCTACGACAACTCCTTATATATACAGTGCATTGGTAAAAACAGTATAAATAAATAATACATTGTGCCCAAAAAGCTCTTTACTTAGGGTGCGCTATTGCGCTGCCTATGATCAATAGATTGAGCTAGTCCACAAATTTAAACACCTAGGCTCAATCATAGATATTAATGTTGAATGCAATGATTTAATCAGTGCCAGATCAGTAGCCTCCTCTGTATTTTCAAAACTGCGTGGGCTGCTCTGGAAAAGGAGTTATTTGTATTAAGACTAACAACCGAGTGTATGAATCCCTTGTTTGCTCTGTCCTCCCATACAGATGCAAAACATGACAAATAAAAAGATCCAAAATTCAGACTCTTTGGCAATAGGTGCATAAAGCTAATACAAGGGCATAATCTACGCGACCAAGTCCCGAATGAAATAATAAGACGTTTGGAACAGGAGTTTGACCTGAAAACTATTATTTGCCACCACCGTCTCTCCTAGTTTCACATTGCCTGTCGTAGGCCCAATAACTCATTTTTTTTTCTTGGACACTGAAGCAAGCCACTCCCAGACAGGAGAAAAGGCATGGAGGTCGGTCAAAATCCTGGAAGAACATCATTAAATACGACCTTAAACCTATTGGTGGGACCAGACGACACAGCTGCCGATGGAACCCCTCATGGCTTGGAATTGTTGTCCCTTTGACCCTTGACCACCCCCGAATGGAATGTGATCGCCAGCCATCTCCTAGCACCATGAGGAGCATCAGAAACTGTGTCCTAATGCATGTACAAGTAAGTACCTTACCCTATAAAACTTCGATTAAAACTAGCAATATCGTAGTTTTTGTCGCATCAACACTAATTTGATAAAAAAAATATGTTACTCTTAACCTAGTCAATTTTATGTTTTGACAATAGAAATGAAACTGGCAACACATAAACAAGTTTCTCACCAGTTATCATTTTAGGTTTACTTAATAAATTATTTTTCAAATTATTTAGGGGCCCTCCATGCCCCCTTTAAAATACGCCTATAACGCCCACAGCCCCTGAGACAAGAGTTGTACAGGGTGACCCAAAAAAATATGTACCCATATTTTATTTGGTCAAAAATCCATTTTTTAACGAATGTCTTTTCTGTTGCAGGATGTGAAAGGTGAACCTATGGATGAGCGTTTGCAGCTATAGTTGCCCCAAAAATATCTTGGACAAATCAGCAGAAGATATTCTCCCTGGAGACTTATTTTGCGACAAAATCATACCAGAGTTATAGATTCCGTTTCGAAAACGTTTCCATTATCGCAACTTTCCACAGAAATCAACGATTGTTAGTTGGGTTACAAAGTTTGATGAACATGGGACTGTAGTGGACTTATGTTCTAGAGCCACGGGGGGGGGAATTATTCAGACAGGAAAAAGAGGAAAACATTACTGCAGTGGGGGACTCAACAGGACGCAGCCCTAGGAAATCAGTGCGTAGAAACAGTCAAGAGCTTGGAATGACAAGGGAGTAACTGTGGCGTGGTCTTACGTTTAATTTAACAGTGAGGGGCAAATTTGGAAAGTTGAAGGCTGTGAAAAAAGTGCTAGTTATGGTGAACAAAGTTAATGTCTAGAAGATGTGCCATCGCTAGAAAATAGGTTCGTCAATTCAGGCTTTTAGGACTCCGGTGGTGAGTGCACATGTCTCTTTGTAAATCGCTCCAAGAACGTATTAAGGATGTAGCTATTGAATTCACGTGAGAAACCAACGAAGGAAAATACGGAAGATTGGTTATAAGAATTGAAAGAAGAATCGGTCGGTAATGCAACTTAGCAGCTGATCGAGGAAGGAACAGATCTGAAAATTCTAGTTGAAAAATATTTACCTTGCTATTCGTTATATTTGCCTGTTGCGAGAGAGTACTTTCATAGTCTAAAATCACAATATAAAAGCGATAACAAGCAAGTGAAAACGTCTGCAAGGAATGATGAGGGCATACCCTGAGAATACTGCAGATAAGGCTTAAGGGTAGCTTGTCTGGGCAACAGTAAAACCACGTAAATACTTGCGGAAAAGCTGTTGGTGCTCAAACCAGCCTTTATCCTTTCATAGAGGACAATAGGGTGTTTACTACCCAAGGAGATATTCAAAAGCATGGTAGGCAATATTTCTCAGATGTTCTGAAACAGTTGATACCTTAAGCGCCACTGTGCGAGCCCTATGCTTAAAGCCCAGGGTAGATGTCTGCAGACCAGATAGACAATGGTCTTCCACTGTGTTCTGGGCCCCTGGACCTAATTATCAAATAAATTTACTTTTCTCATTATTTCTTATTTCCTTTTTAAACTTATCGTCGAACCCCAATTTTTAGCTAAAGGTCGTATTGTCCTTTTTTATTTCCCTGAAAACTCCTTTTTCGTTTTTTTGCTGAGAATATTTTTCCTCACTCAAGACTTCCTAATTAGTTAATATCTGAAAACTTACATCAGCGGATAAATCAATTGGATAGCTAGACAACGGATCTATACTGTTTGATACTGTGGGATCAAAAAGGGGATTTGATTGGCGGGATGGTTTTTTGCACGGCAACTAATGTTACCAAATGGTAACAATATATATAGAGTAGACAATTCTTGCAATATGAGAAGCAGTTTCTCGCTATATGTTTTTAGTTGTTTTATAGCGACAATAAGACACATAGTAAATATCTTACAGTTTACCATGCTAATATTTGTCAACAAGTCTAGATTTTAAGGTTTTGGAAGGATTTGATTAGAAATTCTCTGTGGACTTCAGATGAATGAAATATTTTATAAGATTGTGAATGTTAATATGGAATATATGACAACAATAAAATAATGTATGTTTCCATCAGTATTGTCACATAGGGTTACTTGTAAAAAACAACCAACAAACAAAACATAATTCCTTTTAAAATTTCACCTTCCTTCAATTTAAATCTTCTTTGTTACTACTTGAAGCCGGGAACGTCACGTAAAATAGCCGGTTTAGATTTAATTTGATCAACGAACACGACCTAGAAAAAAATGTTTCAAATTCTAGGGCAAAAACTCATTGCCTTACTATGGTACTAATTTATTTTTAATTTGTAAATCTCCACTATTTCAAATGTTAATGCAATGGTTTCTAACCATTAGTTTACCATGGATCCCATAAAATATCTAACACCTCCCTAACATTTTACAAAATAATAAAAACACAAAAATGTTTAGTACGAAATACAAACTTCTAAATAAAGATAACGACTAACAATTTCATATTATTGTCAAACAGTTCGTGGTAACGAACTGTAGTAAGGAGCGACCCGGCTCAATAGTAGCCAAAACTCTAAAAAATGGAATTTTGATACCAATAGATACATCAAAATTGGATTATCATGCTGATTTTAAATATATAAGTTTTATTAAGTTTAGTCCAACCCATCAAAAAATACGAGCTGACAAAACTTTTTTTTTTTCGAAAAAGGGGAAACACCCTTAAAAGTAATAGAATCTAAATGACAATCACACCATCAGATTCAGCGTATCAGAGAGCCCTACTGTAGAAGTTTCAATCTCCTATCTGCAAAAATGTAGAATATTGTATATATTTTGCCAGAAAAAAGATCACGGATGCGTGTTAATTTTTTAAGAGGTGATCGTACCGACCCAGTGGTCCTAGAATGTCGTGAGAAGGCTCATTCGAACGGAAATTAAAATTTCGAGTGTTCTTTTTAAGTGACCAGACAAATTGGAAAGCAGCTTGGCTCCCTTCCACGTTTATTTTTTCCCAAAGTCACCGGACCAAATTTTGAAATAGCCGTTTTGTTCAACATAGTCGAAGAATCTAATAACTATGTCTTTGTGGACGACTTAATCCCCCACAGTCGCCGGGGGAAGGGCTGCAATTTATGTACTTCGTCCATTGTTTGCACACAGTATTGGTTATTGGGAAGCATACTGACCTTTTCAGGGGGATTTTTTTCTGGTTGGGGGGGGGGGATGGATGAAGGGCTTGCGGGGTAGGATCTTTCCATGGAGGAAGAGAATTTATATGAAATTTCCAAGCATTGTTTAAAAAATAATCACAAATTAAATAAAAAAAGTTTTTTCAACTGAAAGCAAGGAGCTACATTAAACATTAAAATGAACAGAAATTATTACATATATGAGGGTTTTTTGCCCCCTCGTCAATACCTCGCTCTTCACGTTAAAGTATTTTTTTTGTAATTTCATAAGAACTATTTATTCTAATTAAACGGCTTTTGTGATTCAGTGGTCATTCTTAAATAATTGGAACAAAATTCGGACTTTAGCGAAAAGAGCAATATATTAGCGAGGGGACGAAACCCCTCACATTCGTAATAATTTATGTTCTAATAATTTCTAATAGTTTAATGTTCTAATAGTTTTATTATTTCTAATAACTTTAAGTTTTAATGTAGCTCCTTGCTTTCCTTTGAAAAAACTTGTTCCGTTGAAAAAAATGGATTCTGTGTCAACGCTTATTTTGTAAGATTCAGAATATCGGTATAAAGCCCTGTCTTCATTATGGCTTTTTCAGGCAACGTCAGTCGAGCAAAACAGTTGAAAAAAGGGTTTTCTAAAAAAAAAAGCCACTTCAAATAAGCCTGATTTGCCTTTTTGAGCCTTAAAAAGTACTAATGAAGACTGAGGCTGCCTGAAACAGCCTTACTGAAGACATGGCCTAATTCAAAAAATGACTTGACAAAGCATCCAAGCGTTCAACAAACACATTATTGCTCGCTTCTGTGTCATCTTGAGCGCATAGATTTAAAAGAGTAAACGAGTCAAGCTCCCTTTTTCTAAATTTGTCTTCCACAACTTCAATTTTTTATCAATACTTTCACTTTATCTTTTTGAACCAATAGATGCATTTTTGAACCTTGCATCGATTTTTTTAAAACACTTGCTTTTCTGAAAAATTTCAGCTAAATTCAGGACCATCCCTTGAAACACTAAATTTTCCCTAGTCCTTGGGCATTTCTTAATCAAACTATCCACTGATTTTTTTTTTCTTTTCCACTCTCCTGCCGAATAAAATCCCTTGCATGTTTTTTTTTTTTAATTTTCTGAAAAAAAAACACTAATTTTTTCCGAATCCTAGAGCATTTCTTAATCAAACTATCTACTTATTATTATTTTTTTTTTTTTTAACATTTCCACTCTCCTGCCCAAAAGAAAATCCTTTGCGTTTGCCAAAGCCTCACCGTTGATCACATATTTAGACCTACAAATGAGTAAAGGATAAATATAGTAGGCAGATTAAGACAGTGCTAGACATCACACGTGATATTGGTCAGTTAAATACTGGTAAATCAAGCTTCTAGAACTTAAGCAAAAAGTTTATTAGTGAAATTGTTATCCCTAAATATATATTAGTCCTCACTGTGATTTTTTTCGAGAAAAATTACAACTTCTTCCTTGAGTTAAAGTACCCGCTGAGTCACTTCTGCTTGATAAGAATTATTCGAATTTTAATTTCAAGATGTTGTGAATTGAAAAATAATCCCGCTTTTATTCTCTATATCATTTATTACCAACGTCCTCATCAATCCAGGTTTTTCTTTTTTGTAATGCATATAAGACACAGAAAAAAGATTATGGATACGCCCAAATTTACCAACAGGCCCAGTAGACCCGTGCCTAGGGGCGCAAAATGCCAGGGGGCTCAACAAATTATCACTGCGTAATTTTTTTCTTAACAAAAACTGGACTAATGTAATAGGTCGTCAACGTGCCAGGTACAATCCACCACAGCGCTGCCTATTCACAGAAAAGTGATTTTAAAGTAATACAGGAATTCCATGACCACTTGTGAACTTTGAGATGTCTCCCAAGAATGGCAGCTAATAGTTCGGTATCACTTCTTTCTTTCGTTACTTTTGGCCCATCAGTTGCTATCCTATGTTTGGGCCTAGAAGCTTTAAAGCCTTAAATCCAGCACTGATTATGGGTTTTCCTTAGTCGGAATAGCAAAGACGAATCACAGGGAATTAGGCAGAAAAGTCAATCAAATATGACATCATACCCCAGAGAAGCAACTTTTCAAAAGAAACTTGTGTTATACTATCTTCAAGAGATGAGGGTGTAGCATCATTGTGCATAATTATGATGATTTATTTTTGTCAAAAATTGCCTATTGTTTTAATATTTCATTTACTATGGGCTAGAGTTCGCTCCTTATTATAATTTCTTTTTTAAAGCCTTTGAATTGTTGTAATCCCTTGTTAAAATATATGCCAGTATTTTTGCAATTTTGCTCTTTAAGCAATTTAATGTCTTTTCATTCGAAGGTCTTTTCAAAGAAATTTCATAATTCAATCAAATCCGATTCCATTTCTTTCTGATTGCTGATTTTCCACCATCTTCGGTAGACCTTCTTCTACTTAAAGGGTATCCATCATTTCCGATAATTTTGTTAGGTACTAAAATTCGGGGATATTGCTTGGTGCACCTTCCTCTGTCCATGCATGGTGAATTTTCATTCAGTTCACCGCAAGATCCATGTATCATATTTTTTACCACAATGTCTTGTAATCCCCTATCGACATCTACATCAAGTATTTCAGTGGAAATCTAAAAAAAGGGGAGAACGGCTACTGATCAATTTTTTTTTTTCAGTTTTACGATGTTTTTCAATTTTTATTTTAGGTGGAGATAAAATTTCTTCTTCTTTTCCTTTTCTTCTTTTCCGCACAGAGAATTTTTTTAAACCAAACAAAATTTGAAGTTCCTCCTTAAACTTTAAGTAATTTTTCAAAACTTCAGGAATATTAAAACCTTCAAAATAATAAAACACTTGTACATGACTTGCATCTTTTCTTATCAAATTTCGGCAAATTGATTTCAGCGTGTTAGTCTTTTTAAAGGCAAGGCTACATAGTTTCCAAAACCAATGCACACATAGTTTCCAAAAAGGGTGTTCTATTGAAACAATTGGAGGCATTTATATTGGCACCATTTGAAATAAGTAGCTTACAAAGATCTACTGATCCTATCCTAGCAGCATAGTGTAACGGTGTTTCATTTGCATAATCTAAGGTATTTACGTTGGCACCATTTGAAATAAGCTGGTTACAAACAGCTAATTTTCCTTGTTTAGCGGCATAGTGTAACGGTGTTCGTTTTAAATTATCTAAGGTATTTACGTTGGCACCATTTGAAATAAGCTGCTTACAAACAGCTAAGTTTCCTTGTTTAGCGGCATAGTGTAACGGTGTTCGTTTTAAATTATCTAAGGTATTTACGTTGGCACCATTTGAAATAAGCTGCTTACAAACAAGTAATTTTCCTCGGTAAGCAGCATAGTGTAACGGTGTCCAATCGATTTCATCGAAAGCGTTTATATTGGCACCATTTGAAATCAGTAGCTTACAAACATCTACTGATCCTATCCTAGCAGCATAGTGTAACGGTGTTTTATTTATATTATCTAAGGTATTTACGTTGGCACCATTTGAAATAAGCTGGTTACAGACAACTAATTTTCCTTGTTAGCGGCATAGTGTAACGGTGTTTCATTTGCATTATCTATGGTATTTACGTTGGCACCATTTGAAATAAGCTGGTTACAAACAGCTAATTTTCCTTGTTTAGCGGCATAGTGTAACGGTGTTCGTTTTAAATTATCTAAGGTATTTACGTTGGCACCATTTGAAATAAGCTGCTTACAAACAGCTAATTCTCCTTGGTGAGCAGCATAGTGTAACGGTGTTCGTTTTAAATTATCTAAGGTATTTACGTTGGCACCATTTGAAATAAGCTGCTTACAAACAGCTAATTTTCCTCGGGAAGCAGCATAGTGTAACGGTGTCCAATCGATTTCATCGAAAGCGTTTATATTGGCACCTTTTGAAATCAGTAGCTTACAAACATCTACTGATCCTATCCTAGCAGCATAGTGTAACGGTGTTTTATTTATATTATCTAAGGTATTTACGTTGGCACCATTTGAAATAAGCTGGTTACAGACAGCTAATATTCCTTGTTTAGCGGCATAGTGTAATGGTGTTTCATTTGCATTATCTAAGGTATTTACGTTGGCACCATTTGAAATAAGCTGGTTACAAACAGCTAATTTTCCTTGTTTAGCGGCATAGTGTAACGGTGTTCCTTTTAAATTATCTAAGGTATTTACGTTGGCACCATTTGAAATAAGCTGCTTACAAACAGCTAATTCTCCTTGTTTAGCGGCATAGTGTAACGGTGTTCGTTTTAAATTATCTAAGGTATTTACGTTGGCACCATTTGAAATAAGCTGCTTACAAACAGCTAATTCTCCTTGTTTAGCGGCATAGTGTAACGGTGTTCGTTTTAAATTATCTAAGGTATTTGCGTGTGCACCATTTGAAATAAGCTGGTTACAAACAGCTAATTCTCCTCGGTAAGCAGCATAGTGTAGCGGTGTGCCATTCCCGTAGTCTAAGGTATTTACGTTGGCACCATTTGAAATAAGCTGCTCACAAACAGATAATTTTCCTCGGTAAGCAGCATAGTGTAACGGTGTCCAATCGATTTCATCGAAAGCGTTTATATTGGCACCATTTGAAATCAGTAGCTTACAAAGATCTACTGATCCTATCCTAGCAGCATAGTGTAACGGTGTTTTATTTATATTATCTAAGGTATTTACGTTGGCACCATTTGAAATAAGCTGCTTACAAACAGCTAATTCTCCTCGGTAAGTAGCATAGTGTAGCGGTGTGCCATTCCAAACAGCCAATTTTCCTTGTTCAGCAGCATAGTGTAACGGTGTTCGATTCTTGAAAGTTTCTATCGGATTTATTAGCATCTTATTTTAATATCTCAGTTACAACCAACTAGAATTTGTTCTTTACTATATCAAGTTCATAATACCTAAAAGGAAATTCTTTTAAAATTTTCAGCTATTTCTCTTATCGAATTAGAAAATTCAAATTTCTCCTCAGACACCATAAATATTTTTGCAATTTACATGATAACCTTAGAGATTATGAGCTGAGAACTAAATTAAAATAAAATTTAGAGTGAGGTTTTCTTTTTGCTATGGAAATGTAAAACGTCATTATAAAAATTTCCTTTACACAATCTACTGAAACTTTTTAAAGATCAAATAAAAATAAGTTTTTTTAAATAAAAGTAAGGAGCGACATTAAAACTCAAAACAAACAGAAATTACTCCTTATATGACAGGGGCTGTTCCCTTCTTAACGCCTCACTCTTTACGCTAAAGTTTGACTCTTTCTCTTAACTCTAACTCTAACTCTCTTAACTTTCTCATCCGTGATTTGTCTTCTGGCAAAAAATGCAAATTCCACATTTTTGTAGATAGGAGCTCGAAACTTCTACAGTAGGGTTCTCTGATACGCTGAATCTGAAGGTGTGATTTTCGTTAAGATTCTATGACTTTTAGGGGGTGTTTCCCCCTAATTTCTAAAATAACGCAAATTTTCTTAGGCTCGTAACTTTTGATGGGTAAGACTAAACTTGATGAAACTTATATATTTCAAACCAGCATTAAAATGCGATTCTTTTGATGTAGCTATTGGTATCAAAATTCCATTTTTTAGAGTTTTGGTTACTATTGAGCCAGGTCGCTCCTTACTACAGTTCGTTACCACGAACTGTTTGATAGATAGATAGATAGATAGATAGAATACAAATTAACTGCGTAAAACTTGCGAATATACAACATTCTTCGCTGTCCAATTGTCGCTGCATATAAATTGATTGTCAGGTTTACCGACCCTCGAACATGCAACGTACAATTGTCCATGGGAAAAACAATCAGTATTAAGATCAATACCACATTTTTCTAATGATTGACCTTGAGCTTTGTTGATGGTGATTGCAAATGCTAATCGAGTTGGGAAATGCAATCTTTTGAATTGCAAAGGCAGATCCGTTGGAATCATGGGAATGCGAGGAATAAGAACAGCCTCACCCTCAAAAGGCCCTGTCAAGATTGTGGCCTCTATTACGTTTTCCATTGTTTTTTTTACGGCAAGTCGCGTGCCATTGCAAAGCTTTGGTGGGTTGATATTTCTTAACAGTATTATTGGTACGCCTATTTTTAGTTGTAGCACGTGTGGTGGAAACCCTGAAAGATCCAGGGAATTTAATAATACAGATGGATAATTAACCGCCTCATTTGATTCCAAAACTGTGTCGACTGACTTGTAAAGGACTGCCTGGTCTCGAATCTTGGTAAAAACAATATTGTTGATTTCGTGGATGTCTATATTTTTGGGTGCAAGAATCGCTCTTTCACTTAGCCATTTATTATTTTTATAATTGTTTAGAATATTCGGAAATAGTTTTTTAATCAATTCATTTTTGGACGTCACTAAATTACAGAATTCTGCAGGTAGTTGCATACGTCCTGAAATTAAATCTACTGGGAGCTTTCCGTTTCCAACTGCCAGCAATTGATCTGAAAATGTTTGACCAGAGTCATCATTTTGCAATCGGACAAGCATATTTGTAGCTAATTTTAATGTTTTTACGTGTGCCCATAAATTAGAATTTTTCAGGCAAGCATTCATTTCGTCTGCAGCGGTTAATCTAAGTATTATAGGTAATGTTTGCCTGAAATCTCCCGCAAGCAATATTAATGTGCTGCCAAAGGGTTTCGAATTCCCTCGCAAATCTTTCAAACATTGATCTAGAGACTCGAGCGATTTTTTGTGTGCCATTGTTCACTCGTCCCAAATAATAAGTTTGCATTGCTGCAACACTTTACCCATCCCAGATGATTTAGAAATATTGCACGTGGGAGTTTCTGTAGAATGCAAATTCAGAGGCAATGTCAAAGCGGAATGAGCAGTTCTTCCACCAGGCAGCAACGTTGTGGCTATTCCGGACGACGCAATTGCCAACGCTATATCATTTTTTGATCGAATTGATGCCAGAATCAGTTTTATCACAAACATTTTACCAGTACCTCCTGGCGCATCCAAAAAGAAAATTTCTCCAACGTTGTTATCGACACAATGCATTATCTTCGGACATTTTTGACTTATATTTTTCCCATAGCTCTGTAGGAGCTGATGGAGAGCAAGTTGTTAAATGATGCCAAACAATGCACGAATTTGACTTGGGGTTGACGTTTCGCACGCGTCATTGATGCAGTTATCCCAGTGTTGGTCATTCTCCAATAAATTCAGAGCTTGGCATGCACTACGGTAAGTGTCATGTATAGTACCGTTTACAGTTCTCAAATACTCAAAGGACGTCGGACCGGGTACATTCACCAAAAGCAGGCGTAGAAAGAAGCATTCATGTTTATTGGGGTGAACGGTGTAGAGTCTTCCTATCGTGATATCTTTGAAACCCTATTTTTGACGTTCAAATACTTATTTTTAGTATTCCACGTGTAATACGAAGGCACTTCAGTATGCAACATTTTTTTTTGCAAAAGAATCATTTTTGCATAGCGAAAAGAAAGCAGTTAACTTTATATCTGGTGGATTCAGGGCTCTTTGTTGCACGTTGGTTTCCGAGAAATAAACACGTTGACCGTTCTGTAAATGTACCGCTAAGTGAACAACAGCTGGACTACGTTCATGTATCGGAAATGAAAGAATTCGCCAAACAGCTTCATTAATGCTTATGTATCTTCCAGCCTGATATTGTACGATTTCGTCGATATCTTTGATTTCGGACTGCCAGCCAAAAACTGCCATGTCACTGCCTTTGTTGACGTATTTACATATGTATTTGATTGCCTTTACGGAGTTACAGAATTCAACGTTTATGTGTGCGTTAAATTTTTTTGATAATAATGGGGAATATGGAACAACCCACAGGTTATCTACTTCGATGGTGGTACCGTTACGCTTCTTTATTATTGCTGTTTTACCGCCATCTTCAGTAGATCTTCTTCTATATTGTGGGTAACCATCATTGCCAGTAATTCTGTTGGATACTAAAAGTCGAGGATATTGCTTTGTGTACCTTTCTTTGGCCATGCATGGTGAATTTTCGTTTAATGCACCGCAAGGTCCATGTATCATATTTTTTTACAACAATATCATATAACCCCTTATCGACATTTTCATCAGGTATTTCAGCGGAAATCACATAATCAATTTCGTTAGAAGTAATTTTATTATGTAGCCAGATTAGTATATGTGCGTGTGGCAAACCTTGTTTTTGCCGTTCCACTGAGTACATCCAGCATCGCACTGACCCAAACACTTCAAGTTTTACTATGTAGTTTATCAGTGATTTCAACTTTTGCCGGAAGACACGGGCCGTAATGTCATGTCTATGAACCGCCGATTGTCCTTGAAGTAAAAGCTTCTGTATCTCGTCCCAAGATTGATTACATGTAAATGTAATAAATAAATCTGGACGACCATAGAGACGAACATACGCAATAGCATCTTGAGCATATTCATGCATATGACGGGAACTGCCAGCATATGACGAAGGTAAAATCGTTAATCTTCCAACGTTTGTGGTATTACCGTCATTTACAATTGCATCTCGCAAATGAATGTATTGTTCAGAGCGGAGCTTGGTCTGATTCAGGCGGATATATAGCAAACGTTCTGATTCAATTTTTGCATACATATCAACGACATATTGGTGAAACAATTGACGGCATTTTAAAATATAATTGTCTTCATCCTGCCGAATCATTAATCTATAGGAATATTAATGCATTGCACTGCATTTCTTATTCATTTCTTTGTTAGTGGCTGGATTCATCAATTTAATATTAAAGTGATAGCCGTCGGCTCCATCCCAAAAAATGATAGGATATTGTAGGGCATTGTAGCACCGATGAGTTTCAGCAATTCTTACCAACTGAGCGTTTCGCTTATGAAGAATAAAATCTCGAGGTAAAAACTGATCACCGACCATAACGATTGCCACTTCGTCGATAGTTGGAGCATTGTATCTACGTACACGTTGGCCAGGAGGCGTTTTGTCAGCGGATATAACAATTTTATGCGTATCAGTAAGCATCAAATCGATGGCTGGTTTGAACAGACACACTAAATTATTATTTTCGTGGAAAAGATGTTGCAATTGGGAAACGATTGTCCTTTCAACGTTGGGAGAAATTTCGCAACGTGCATTCAAATCAGAATTTCTATCACTGATGAAGTACAATTGTCAAAATTTTTTATTCTCGCCTGAGAATGGTAGGAGGGACCCTGCTCTATGATAAATTTGCCCTTTTACTTTGAAAGTAGGCATAAATTGATCTGGATTTTCGATTTGGGCACCAAACGACGTCATTTGGAAACATGAGTTATATTTTCTGATCTGTGATAAAAAAAAACGCTTAGATTCTGACGTAGTTCCAGTAAGCAAAGTCTTCAATGGCTCTGGTGGTGCAGCCAATAGAGGAAGTTTAACTTTTCCTGAGGCGCAACACATTCCCATTGTTCCACCATTGAATTTCAAGGTCTTGTAATAGGGACACATTTTAGACATAGTCCCGATTTGAACACATCTACTATAATCATCGACTGGGCTGTACCTGAATGCCAGGCGATAATTTTCAGGTTGCTCTTGTGATTCCTCGGCACGCTTTCTTTTCTTACTTTTTCTATCAGCCACAAGCCTGTTTTCTTGCTGTTCTTGTGATTCCTCGGCACACCTTCTTTTTTCACTTTCTCTTTTAGCAGCAAGTCTGGTTTCGCGTTGCTCTGGTAGTTCCTCGACACGCCTTCGTTGACGTAAATTGCACATTCCTAATCTGGCATTATCTCTTGAAGCCGCAATCCTGTTTTCACGTTGCTCTTGTGATTCCTCGACACCCCTTATTTTTTTACTTTCTCTTTCAGCAGCAAGTCTGGTTTCGCGTTGCTCTGGTAGTTCCTCGACACGCCTTCGTTGACGTAAATTGCACATTCCTAATCTGGCCCTTTCTCTTTGAACAGCAAGCCTGGTTTTGCTTTTTGGTAACATTCTATCTTTTTCAATGTTTTTCAATTTGTCAGTGTTCATTCTAACATTGACAGTTAGAAAAATTAGAATTTTGTTAGAATTCAGTTAGAATTTTGTCTTTTCCTATTTTATGAAGCAATTAATTTGAATTATTCAGATGTGGAGCAGTGAAGTCCAGCCTTTGTGTCTTCTTCTTATCTGAAAATCTGGTGAATAGTGGGCGGAAATTTTGGCCGGTCTCGTGTTACTCGGAGTAACTGGTTGAGGTAATTGGTCGCGAATTGTCGGTACATCTCTTGCGAAGTCTGCCTTTGAGGCGCGTGTCGCATACTCGTCCTTCGAAGATGATTCTTGGTAGCTGGTTGGTTAACATTTAACCATTTTAACAAAAAAATGGAGACAAAGATGAACATAGATAATTTTCCATGGAGAAAAAAAAATAGCGGTCATCAGAAACCCTTTTTGGATAGAAATAAAAAAAAACACATCTACATTTTTAATCCAAAAATATGAAAGAATACCATTTCAAAGTTGTTTTTTTTGTCTTTGGGCTTATCAAAGAAATGTGAGAAGCTTCTTGAGCGACATATAACTATGTATAAATACATAAAACTATGTATTTGAGGACTTCTTAATCCCCCACAGTCGCCGGGGGAAGGGCTGCAATTTATGAACTTTGCCCATTATTTGCAAATAGTATTGGTTATTGGGAAGCATACTGACGTTTTCAGGGGGATTTTTTCTGGTTGAGAGAGGGAGGATGGATGAAGGGCTTGCGGGGTAGGATCTTTCCATGCAGGAAGATAATTTATATGAAATTTCCCAGCATTTTTAAAAAATAATCACACATTAAATAAAAAATGTTTTTTCAACTGAAAGCAAGGAGCTACATTAAAACTTAAAATGAACAGAAATTATTACATATATGAGGGTTTTTTGCCGCCTCGTCAATACCTCGCTGTATTTTTTTTGTAATTTCATAAGAACTATTTATTCTAATTAAACGGCTTTTGTGATTCAGAGGTCATTCTTAAATAATTGGAAAAAATTCGAACTTTAGCGAAAAGAGCAATATATTAGCGAGGGGACGAAACCCCTGACATTCGTAATAATTTATGTTCAAATAATTTCTAATAGTTTAATGTTCTAATAGTTTAATTATTTCTAATAATTTTAAGTTTTAATGTAGCTCCTTGCCTTCTTTTGAAAAAACTTGTTCCGTTGAAAAAAAATGGATTCTGTGTCAACGCTTATTTTGTAAGATCCAGAACATCGGTATAAAGCCCTGTATTCACTTTGGCTTTTTCAGGCAACATCAGTCGAGCAAAACAGTTGAAAAAAGGGTTTTCTGAAAAAAGCCACTTCAAATAAGCCTGATTTGCCTCTTTGAGCCTTAAAAAGTACTAATGAAGACTGAGGCTGCCTGAAACAGCCTTACTGAAGACATGGCCTAATTCAAAAAATGACTCGACAAAGCATCCAAGCGTTCAACAAACAGATTATTGCTCGCTTCTGTGTCATCTTGGGCGCATAGATTTATAAGAGTAAACGAGTCAAGCTCACTTTTGTCTAAATTTGTCTTCCACAACTTCAATTTTTTATCAATACTTTCACTTTATCTTTTTGAACCAATAGATGCATTTCTGAACCTTGCATCGATTTTTTCAAAACACTTGATTTTCTGAAAAATTTCAGCTAAATTCAGGACCATCCCTTGAAACACTAAATTTTCTCTAGTCCTTGGGCATTACTTATTCAAACTATCCACTGAATTTTTTTTTTATCATTTCCACTCTCCTGCCGAAAAAAATCCCTTGCATGTGCCAAAGCCTCACAGATGATCACCTATTTAGACGCACAAATGAGTAAAGGATAAATATAGTAGGCAGATTAATATATTCACAAATTTGATGGCAGGCCGTTAAGCCTCTACAAAATTAAGACAGTGCTAAACATTACAAGTGATATTGCTCAGTTATATACTGCCAAAATCAAACTTCTAGAACTTCAGAAAAAAGTTTGATAGTAAAATTATTATCCCTTAACATATATTAGTCCTCACTGTGATTTTTTTCGAGAAAAATTACAACTTCTTCCTTGAGTTAAAGTACCCTCTGAGTCACTTCTGCTTGATAAGAACTATTCGAATTTTAATTTCAAGATGTTGTGAATTGAAAAATAATCCCGCTTTTATTCTCTATATCATTTATTACCAACGTCCTTATCGATCCAGGTTTTTCTTTTTTGTAATGCATATAAGACACAGAAGAAAGATTATGGATACGCCCAAATTTACCAACAGGCCCAGTAGACCCGTGCCTAGGGGCGCAAAATGCCAGGGGGCTCAACAAATTATCACTGCGTAATTTTTTTCTTAACAAAAACTGGACTAATGTAATAGGTCGTCAACGTGCCAGGTACAATCCACCACAGCGCCGCCTATTCACAGAAAAGTGATTTTAAAGTAACACAGGAATTCCATGGCCACTTGTAAACTTTGAGATGTCTCCCAAGAATGGCAGCTAATAGTTCGGTATCACTTCTCTCTTTCGTTACTTTTGGCCCATCAGTTGCTATCCTATGTTTGGACCTAGAAGCGTTAAAGCCTTAAATCCAGCACTGATTATGGGCTTTTCTTAGTCGGAATAGCAAAGAAAATCACAGGGAATTAGGCAGAAAAGTCAATCAAATATGACATCATACCCCAGAGAAGCAACTTTTCAAAAGAAACTTGTGTTATACTATCTTCAAAAGATGAGTGTGTAGCATCATTGTGCATAATTATGATGATTTATTTTTGTCAAAAATTGCCTATTATTTTAATATTTCATTTACTATGGGCTAGAGTTTGCTCCTTATTATAATTTCTTTTTTAAAGCCTTTGAATTGTTGTAATCCCTTGTTAAAATATATGCCAGTATTTTTGCAATTTTGCTCTTTAAGCAATTTAATGTCTTTTCATTCGAAGGTCTTTTCAAAGAAATTTGATAATTCAATCAAATCCGATTTCTAACAACAATTTCTACGAAACTTCAAAAATTTGGTCTTCTAATTTAAGGTTTCTGTAATGGTTACGCGACAATATGATTGCAGATTTTCCACCATCTTCGGTAGACCTTCTTCTACTTAATGGGTATCCATAATTTCCGATAATTTGGTTAGGTACTAAAATTCGGGGATATTGCTTGGTGCACTTCCCTCTGTCCATGCATGGTGAATTTTCATTCAGTTCACCGCAAGATCCATTTATCATATTTTTTACCACAATGTCATGTAATCCCCTATCGACATCTACATCAAGTATTTCAGTGGAAATCTAAAAAAAGGGGAGAACGGCTACTGATCAATTTTTTTTCCAGTTTTACGATGTTTTTCAATTTTTATTTTAGGTGGAGATAAAATTTCTTCTTCTTTTCCTTTTCTTCATTTCCGCACAGAGAATTTTTTTAAACCAAACAAAATTTGAAGTTCCTCCTTAAACTCTAAGTAATTTTTCAAAACTTCAGGAATATTAAAACCTTCAAAATTATAACACACTTGTACATGGCTTGCATCTTTTCTTATCAAATTGCGGCAAATTGATTTCAGCGTGTTAGTCTTTTTAAAGGCAAGGCTACATAGTTTCCAAAACCAATTCCTAGTTTGTGCCACTTCTAATGTCCGCTGTTTTACTAACCAAGTTAGCATTGAAAGATACATATCTTTTTCAGTCTTGTGACCAAAAAGAGGTTGTGACCCCAAAAAATCGAACTCTTTGAGTAGAACTGCCTTATTTTCAACAAAATATTCAGTTACGGCGACATGTTTTTTATTTGTTGCTAGCATTAAGGGTGTTCTATTGAAACAATTTGAGGCATTTATATTGGCACCATTTGAAATCAGTAGCTTACAAACATCTACTGATCCTATCCTAGCAGCATAGTGTAAAGGTGTCTCATTTGCATTATCTAAGGTATTTACGTTGGCACCATTTGAAATAAGCTGGTTACAAACAGCTAATTTTCCTTGTTTAGCGGCATAGTGTAACGGTGTTTGTTTTAAATTATCTAAGGTATTTACGTTGGCACCATTTGAAATAAGCTGCTTACAAACAGGTAAGTTTCCTTGTTTAGCGGCATAGTGTAACGGTGTTTGTTTTAAATTATCTAAGGTATTTACGTTGGCACCATTTGAAATAAGCTGCTTACAAACAGCTAAGTTTCCTTGTTTAGCGGCATAGTGTAACGGTATTCGTTTTAAATTATCTAAGGTATTTACGTTGGCACCATTTGAAATAAGCTGCTTACAAACAGGTAAGTTTCCTTGTTTAGCGGCATAGTGTAACGGTGTTCGTTTTAAATTATCTAAGGTATTTACGTTGGCACCATTTGAAATAAGCTGGTTACAAATAGCTAATTTTCCTCGGTAAGCAGCATAGTGTAACGGTGTCCAATCGATTTCATCGAAAGCGTTTATATTGGCACCATTTGAAATCAGTAGCCTACAAAGATCTACTGATCCTATCCTAGCAGCATAGTGTAACGGTGTTTTATTTATATTATCTAAGGTATTTACGTTGGCACCATTTGAAATAAGCTGCTCACAAACAGATAATTTTCCTTGTTTAGCGGCATAATGTAACGGTGTTCGTTTTAAATTATCTAAGGTATTTACGTTGGCACCATTTGAAATAAGCTGGTTACAAACAGCTAATTTTCCTTGTTTAGCGGCATAGTGTAACGGTGTTCGTTTTAAATTATCTAAGTTATTTACGTTGGCACCATTTGAAATAAGCTGCTTACAAACAGCTAATTCTCCTTGGTCAGCAGCATCGTGTAACGGTGTCCAATCGATTTCATCGAAAGCGTTTATATTTGCACCATTTGAAATCAGTAGACAACAAACATCTACTGATCCTATCCTAGCAGCATAGTGTAACGGTGTTTTATTTATATTATCTAAGTTATTTACGTTGGCACCAATTGAAACAAGCTGGTTACAAACAGCTAATTTTCCTTGTTTAGCGGCATAGTGTAACGGTGTTCGTTTTAAATTATCTAAGTTATTTACGTTGGCACCATTTGAAATAAGCTGCTTACAAACAGCTAATTCTCCTTGTTTAGCGGCATAGTGTAACGGTGTTCGTTTTAAATTATCTAAGTTATTTACGTTGGCACCATTTGAAATAAGCTGCTTACAAACAGCTAATTCTCCTTGGTCAGCAGCATAGTGTAACGGTGTCCAATCGATTTCATCGAAAGCGTTTATATTGGCACCATTTGAAATCAGTAGCCAACAAACATCTACTGATCCTATCCTAGCAGCATAGTGTAACGGTGTTTTATTTATATTATCTAAGTTATTTACGTTGGCACCATTTGAAATAAGCTGGTTACAAACAGCTGATTTTCCTCGGTATGCAGCATAGTGTAGCGGTGTGACATTATAATAGTCTGAGGCATTTATTTTGGCACCATTTGAAATAAGCTGCTTACAAACAGCTGATTTTCCTCGGTAAGCAGCATAGTGTAGCGGTGTGACATTACAATAGTCTAAGGCATTTACTTTGGCACCATTTGAAATAAGCTGCTTACAAACAGCTGATTTTCCTTGTTCAGCGGCATAGTGTAACGGTGTTCGTTCTAAATTATCTAAGGTATTTACGTTGGCACCATTTGAAATAAGCTGCTCACAAACAGATAATTTTCCTCGGTAAGCAGCATAGTGTAACGAAGCGCTTCTTGAAGGTTCTATAGGATTTATTAGCATTTTATTTTAATTTCTCAGTTACAACCGACTAGAATTTGTTCTTTACTATATCAAGTTCATAAAACCTAAGAGAAAATTCCTTCAAAATTTTCAGCTATTTCTCTTATCGAATTAGAAAATTCCAATTTCTCCTCAGACACCATAAATATTTTTGCAATTTACATGATAACCTTAGAGATTATGAGCTGAAAACTAAATTAAAATAAAATTTAGATTGAGGTTTTCTTTTTGCTATGGAAATGTAAAACGTCATTATACAAATTTCTTTTAGACAGTCTACTGAAACTTTTTAAAGATCACATAAAAAAACAAGTTTTTTTAAATGAAAGTAAGGAGCAACATTAAAACCCAAAACAAATAGAAATTACTCCTTATATGACAGGGGCTGTTCCCTTCTCAACGCCTCACTCTTTACGCTAAAGTTTGACTCTTTCTCTTAACTCTACTTTGTAAAACAGTAAAAAACTTTAGCGTAAAGAGCGGGGCGTTGAGGAGGAAAAGCCCCTTTTATATAAGGATTAATTTCTGTTTGTTTTAAGTTTTAATGTCGCTCCTTACTTTCATATAAAAAATACTTTTTTCATTTTAATTTCTGGACGTTTTTGAATTAATACATGTTTTGATCTTGGCTCTCCGCATATAAATAATTTAAACGAAATTTGTATATTATTTTTTTTTGGCTAAATTGCTTTCTCATAGTTTTATTCGGAAGATTTTGAGAAAAGGGAGCGAGGAAGGAGGCCTAGTTGCCCTCTAATTTTTGATTACCTAAAAAGGCAGCTAGAACTTTTATTTTTTTACAAACGTTTTCATTAGTAAAAAATATATATAACTTACGAATTAACTTACGTAACAAACTTCTATATTCGTATGTTTTTATTGCGTATATGAGGGAGTTCTACCCTCGTCAATACCTCGCTCTTTACACTACAGCTTAAATTTTGTCCAAATTCCTTAGGAATGACCCCTGAATCACAAAGGCCATAGAATAAATAGTTGAATTTACTAAAAATACTTTAGCGTAAAGAGTTACGTAGATTACGTAAATATACGTAACCTATGAATTAAGTTACGCAACAAATTTCCATATTTGTATATTTTAACATATATTACGTATATGAGGGGGTTCACCCCTCGACAATACCACACTCTTTATACTAAAGCTTGAATTGTGTCCCAATTCTTTAAGAGTGACCCTGAATCACAAACGCCGTAGAATAAGTAGTTGAAATTACTAAAAATACTTTAGCGTAGAGAGCGAGGTATTGAGGAGAAGACGAATCCCCTTATATACGTAATAATTTTTGTTAGTTTTAAGTTTTAATGCTGCTCCTCACTTTCAGTAGAAAAAACTGTTCATATTTATTTTTACATTGTTTTTTTAAATAATGCTAGAAAATCCTGCGCCCCCTTCATTGAAAATCTCTTCCCCCACGAGAAATTCCTCCATGGAAAGATCATCCTATATAAACCCCCCCTCAATTCCCCCCCAAACCAAAAAAAATCCCCTGAAAACGTCCGTACACTTCCCAGCAACCATTACTATATGTAATTAAATAAAAAAAACAAGTTTTTTTTAACGGATAGTAAGGATCGACATTAAAACTTAAAACGAACAGAAATTACTTCGTATATGAAAGGGGCTGCTTCCTCGTCAATGCCCCGCTCTTTACGCTAAAGTTTGACTCTTTTTCTTAACTCTATTTTTTAAAACAGCAAAAACTTCAGCGTAAAGAGCGGGGCGTTGATGAGGAGGCAGCCCCTTTCATATACGAAGTAATTTCTGTTCTTTTTAAGTTTTAATGTCGCTCCTTACTATCCGTTAAAAAAACTTGTTTTTTTTATTTAATTTCCGAACGTTTTTGAATCAATGCATGTTTTGATTTTGGCTCTCCGCAGATGAATAATTAAAAGAAAATTTGTATATTTTTTTTTGGCTAAATGGCTTTCTCATAGTTTTGATCGAATAATTTTGAGAAAAAAAGGAGTGGGGGAGGAGGCCTAGTTGCCCTCTGTTTTTTTGGTTACTGAAAAAGGCAACTAGAACTTAAAATTGTTTACGAATGTTTTTCTTAGTAAAAGATAAACGTAACTTACAAAATAGCTTACGTAACTAGCTTCTGTATTCTCATGTTTTAATTACGTATATGAGGGGGTTCACCCCCTCGTCAGTACCTGGCTCTTTACACTAAAGCTTAAATTTTTTCCCAATTTCTTAAGAGTGACCCCTGAATCACAAAAGCCGTAGAATAAATAGTTGAAATTACTGAAAATACTTTAGCGTAAAGACCGAGGCATTAGGAGGAGGTGAGCCCATCATATGCGTAACAATTTCTGTTCGTTTTAAGTTTTAATGCTTCTCCTTACTTTCAGTTGAAAAAACTTTTTCATATTTATTTTTTCATTTTTTAATAATACTAGAAAATCCTGCGCTCCCTTCATGAAAATTTTCTTCCCCCATGAAAAATTTCTCCAAGGAAAGTTCCCCCAGCATATCCCCCTCTTCTCAACCCCCCCCCCCTTAACCTAAAAATCCCCCTGAAAACGTCTGTACACTTCCAAATAGCCATTACTATATGTAAGCACTGGTCAAAGTTTGTAACGTGTAGCCCCTCCCACGGGGACTGTGGAGGAGTAAGTCGTCCCCAAAGACATAGTTATAAGTTTTTTTTTACTACGCTGAATAAAATGGCTATCTCAGGATTTTGATCCGGTGACTGGGAAAATAATTAACGTGGGAGGGGGCCTAAGTGCCTGCCAATTTTAGGGTCACTTAAAAAGGGCACTAGAACTTTTTATTTCTGTTAGAATGAGCCCTCTCGCAAGATTCTAGGACCACTGGGTCGATAAGATCACCCCTGGGGGGAAAAAAAACAAACAAATAAACACGCACCTGTGATCTGCCTTCTGGCAAAAGACATAGAACCTAGACATAGGACATAGACATAGATATAGTTAGACATTAAAACGAAATTTGCATATTAAATTTTTTTGGCTAAATGGCTTTCTCATAGTTTTAATCGGAAGATTTTGAGAAGAAAGGAAAGAGGGAGGAGGCCTAGTTGCCCTCCAATTTTTCGATTACTTAAAAAGGCAACTAGAACTTTTAATTTTTTACGAACGTTTTCATTAGTAAAAAATATACGTAACTTACGAATTAACTTACGTTAAGAACTTCTATATTTGTATGTTTTTCTTGCGTATTTAAGGGGGTTTACCCCTCGTCGATACCTCGCTCTTTACACTAAAGCTTAAATTTTGTTCCAATTTCTTAAGAATGACCTCTGAATCAAAAAGGCCGTAGAATAAATATTTGAAATTACTAAAAATACTTTAGTGTAAAGAGTGAGGTATTACGAGGAGGTAAACCCCTCATATGCGTAATAATTTCTGTTCGTTTCAAATTTTGATGCTGCTCCTTACTTTCAGTAGAAGAAACTATTCACATTTATTTTTTCATTGTTTTTTCAAATAATGGTAGAAAATCCTGCACCTCCTTCATTGAAATTATGTTCCCCCATGAGAAGTTTCTTCGTGGAAATATCCTACCATTAACCCCCCTCCCTCAACTCTCTCTCCTAAACCCAAAAATTCCCCCTGAAAACGTCTGTACACTTCCCAGGAACCATTACTGTATGTAAACACAGGTCAAAGTTTGTAACTTGCAGCCCCTCCCACGCGGACTGCAGGGGAGTAAGTTGTCCCCAAAGACATAGTTATTAGGTTTTTCGACTATGGTGAATAAAATGGCTATCTCAGAATTTTGACCCGGTGACTTTGGGCAAAAAATGAGCTTGGGAGGGGGCCTAGGGGCCCTCCAATTTTTTTGGTCACATAAAAAAGGGCACTAGAACTTTTAATTTCAGTTAAAATGAGCCCTCTCGCGACATTCTAGGACCACTGAGTCGATACGATCACCCATGGAAAAAAAAAAACACACAAAAAAAACAAATTAACACGCATCCGTGATTTGTCTTCTGGCAAAAAATGCGAAATTCTACATTTTTGTAGATAGGAGCTTGAAACTTCTAAAATAAGGTTCTCAGATACGCTGAATCTGATGGTGTGATTTTCGTTAAGATTGTGCGGCATTTAGGGGGTGTTTCCCCCTATTTTCGGAAATGAGGCAAGTTTTCTCAGGCTCGTAACTTTTAATGGGTAAAACTAATCTTGATTAAACTTATATATTTAAAATCAGCATTAAAATGAAATTGTTTTGATGTAACTATTGGTTTCAAAACTCCATTTTTTAGAGTTTCGTTTACTACTGAGCCGGGTGGCTCCTTACTACAGTCCGTTACCACGAACTGTTAGATACAGGTCAAAGTTTGTAACCTGCAGCCCCTTCCACGGGGACTGCGGGGAGTAAGTCGTCCCCAAAGACATAGTTATTAGGTTTTTTGACTATGGTGAATAAAATGGCTGTCTCAGAATTTTGATCCGGTGACTTTGGGGAAAAAATGAGCGTGGGAGGGGGCCTAGGTGCCCTCCAATTTTTTGATCACTTAAAAAGGGCGCTGGAACCTTTAATTTCCGTTAAGATGAGCCCTCTCACGACATTCTAGGACCACTGAATCGATACGATCACCCCTGGGGAAACAACAACAAAAAAACATATAAACATGCATCCCTGATTTGTCTTCTGGCAGAAAATGCGAAATTCCACATTTTTGTAGATATGACCTTGAAATTTCCACAATATGGTTCTCTGATTTGCTGAATCTGATGGTGTGATTTTCGTTACGATTGTATGACTTTTAAGGTATGTTTCTCCCTATTTTCTAAAATGAGGCAAATTTTCTCAGGCTCGTAACTTTTGATGGGTATGACTAATTATGATAAAACTTATATATTTAAAATCAGCATTAAAATGCAATTCTTTTGATATAACTATTGGTATCAAAATTCTATGTTTTAGAGTTTCGGCTACTATTGAGCTGGGTCACTCCTTACTACATACAGTTCGTTACCATGAACTGTTTGATATTAGGTTATTGAATCAAGTCCAATTTCTACTAAAACATCAAACTTTTGTGTAAAATTCCTTCAATTTTTTTGCTAGCTCATCCAAAATTGAGGTTTTGTTGGTATGTTTTTCTGCCTTTTTTATGACTGTATTTATGGCAATCTTGCATTTCATAAATTTTCAAAATAATGATAGTCTTATTTTTCTGATGTTATTTGTCAAGAAAAATTAATAGGATGTTGAGAGAACATTTTTAGATGTATCTGATCTTCCGAAAATAATATTGCAAAATGAAAAATTAAAATAAAGCTGGAACTCTTAGAAACTTAAATGAGTAGATTTTTAGACACACTTAGGTAGAAAATTGAAGGTTTTCATGCATAGAAAAACTTATATTCAATTGCTTAAAGAGCAAACAACTGGTAATTTCAAAACTATTTGTATATATTGTGACAAGGGAGTACAACAATTCAATAACTTTAAAAAAGAAAATCATGCCAACATTTGTCGGTTTTAAGGTTTTAGAAGGATTTGATTAGAAATTCTCTTGGAACTTCAGATGAAGGAAATATGTTATAAGATGGTGAGTGTGAATATGGAATATATAACAAGAATAAAATGATGTATTTTTCCATCAGTATTGTCACATAGGGTTACTTGTAAAAAACAACCAACAAACAAAACATAATTCCTTTTAAAATTTCACCTTCCTTCAACTTAAATCTTCTTTGTTACTACTTGAAGCCGGGAACGTCACGTAAAATAGCCGATTTGGATTTAATTTTGATCAACGAACACGACCTAGAAAAAAATTCTTTAAATTCTAGGGCAAAAACTCATTGCCTCACTATGGTACTAATTTGTTTTTAATTAGTAAATCTCCACTATTTCAAATGTTAATGCAATGGTTTCCAACCATTATTTTACCATGGATCCCTTAAAATATCTAACACCTCCCTCACATTTTAAAAAATAATAAAAAAACAAAAATGTTTAGTAGAATATTCTTTAATACAAACTTATAAATAACGATAACGACTAACGATTTCATATTATTGTCTCCTAACGAGATGACCGTGCTTGCCAATTAGCACAAAGAATATTAAATCTCAGTGTCAATGATAAGTAAGCTACACAAAGATTCTTTTTTACAACCAAATAAACAATATTCCGATTTGATTTCAGCTAATGCAGGAAATTCTGTTTTGCCGAAATAAGATGTTGCGAAGGGGAGAAATAATTTTACAGCTTTACGTGTAATTTGACAAAATATTATATTCACTCTTGATATCCAGCCAGAACTGAACTAGAGATTCATTCTGAAATTCTTGTGTTAAAGGAGTATCAAATAGTTTGTGGTAACGAATTGTAAGTAAGGAGCGACCCGGCTCAACAGTAACCGAAACTCTAACAAACGGAATTTTGATACCAATTGATACATCAAAATTGGATTTTCATGCTGATTTTAAATATATAAGTTTTATCAAGTTTAGTCCAACCCATCAAAAGTTACGAGCTGACAAAACTTGTTTTTTCTTTCAAAAAGAGGGGAAACACCCCTTAAAAGTAATAGAATCTAAATGACAGTCACACCATCAGATTCAGCGTATCAGAGAGCCCTACTGTAGAAGTTTCAATCTCCTATCTGCAAAAATGTGGAATATTGTATTTTTTGCCAGAAAAAAAATGACGGATGCGTGTTTATTTGTTTTGTTTTTTTCCAGAGGTGATGGTACCGACCCAGTGGTCCTAGAATGTCGTGAGAAGGCTCATTCGAACGGAAATTAAAATTTCGAGTGTTCTTTTTAAGTGACCAGACAAATTGGAAAGCAACTTGGCCCCCTTCCACGTTTAGTTTTTACCAAAGTCGCCGGACCAAGTTTTGAAATAGCCATTTTGTTCAGCATAGTCGAAAAATCTAATAACTATGTCTTTGAGGACGACATAATCCCCGACAGTTACCGGGGGAAGGGCTGCAATTTATGAACTTTGCCCATTGTTTGCACATAGTATTGGTTATTGGGAAGCATACCAACATTTTTCAGGAGGATTTTTCCTGGTTGGGAGGGGGGAGGATGGATGAAAGGCTTGCATGGTAGAATCTTTCCATGGAGGAAGATAATTTCTATGAAGGGGGTACAAAATTTCCAAGCATCGTTAAAAAAATAATCAGAAATTAAATAAAAAGAAGTTTTTTCAACTGAAAGCAAGGAGCTACATTAAAACTTAAAATGAACATAAATTATTACATATATGAAGGTTTTTTGCCTTCTCGTCAATACCTCGCTCTTCACGTTAAAGTATTTTTTTTTGTAATTTCATAAGAGCTATTTATTCTAATTAAACGGCTTTTGTGATTCAGAGGTCATTTATAAATAATTGGAACAAAATTCGAACTTTAGCGAAAAGAGCAATATATTAGCGAGGGGACGAAACCCCTCACATTCGTAATAATTTATGTTCTAATAATTTCTAATAGTTTAATGTTTAATAAAATGTTAAATAGTTTCATAGTTTCTAATAGTTTAATGCAGCCCCTTGCTTTCCTTTGAAAAAACTTGTTTCGTTGAAAAAAAAATGGATTCTGTGTCAACGCTTATTTCGTAAGATCCAGAACATCGGTATAAGGCCCTGTCTTCATTATGGCTTTTTCAGGCAATGTCGGTCCAGCAAAAACCGTTTTTATTCATTGAAAAAAGGGTTTTCTGAAAAAAAACCACTTCAAATAAGCCTGATTTGCCTTTTTAAGCCTTAAAAAGTACTAATGAAGACTGAGGCTGCCTGCAACAGCCTTACTGAAGACATGGCCCAATTCAAAAAATGACTCGACAAAGCATCCAAGCGTTCAACAAACAGATTATTGCTCGCTTCTGTGTCATCTTGGGCACATAGATTTATAAGAGTAAACGAGTCAAGCTCACTTTTGTCTAAATTTTTCTTCCACAACTTCAATTTTTTATCAATACTTTTCTTTTTTCCTTTTTGAATCAATAGATGCATTTCTGAACCTTGCATCGATTTTTTCAAAACACTTGATTTTCTGAAAAATTTTCTGAAAAAAAAACACTAATTTTTTCCAAATCCTAGGGCATTTCTTAATCAAACTATCTACTTATTTTTTATTTTTTTTTTTTTTTTTAACATTTCCACTCTCCTGTCCAAAAGAAAATCCTTTGCGTTTGCCAAAGCCTCACAGTTGATCACATATTTAGACCTACAAATGAGTAAAGGATAAATATAGTAGGCAGATTAAGACAGTGCTAGACATCACACGTGATATTGGTCAGTTAAATACTGGTAAATCAAGCTTCTAGAACTTAAGCAAAAAGTTTATTAGTGAAATTGTTATCCCTAAATATATATTCGTCCTCACTGTGATTTTCTTCGAGAAAAATTACAAATTCTTCCTTGAGTTAAAGTACCCTCTGAGTCACTTCTGCTTGATAAGAACTATTCGAATTTTAATTTCAAGATGTTGTGAATTGAAAAATACTCCTGCTTTTATTCTCTATTTGGATAAAATCATGTTCATTTATTACCAACGTCCACATCGATCCAGGTTTTTTTTTGTAAGGCTTATAAGACACAGAAAAAAGATTATGATTATGGACACACCCAAATCGAACAGTTCGTGGTAACGAACTGTAGTAAGGAGCGACCCGGCTCAATAGTAAACAAAACTCTAAAAAATTGAATTTTGATATCAATAGCTACATCAATAGAATCGCATTTTAATGCTGATTTTAAATATGTAAGTTTCATCAAGTTTAGTCAAACCCATCAAAAGTTAAGAGCCTGAGAAAATTCGCCTTATTTACGAAAATAGGGGGAAACACCCCCTAAAAGTCGTAGGATCTTAACAAAAATGACACCATCACATTCAGCGTATCAGAGAACCCTACTGTAGAAGTTTCAAGATCCTATCTACAAAAATGTGGAATTTTGTATTTTTTGCCAGAAGACAAATCACGGGTGCGTGTTTATTTGTTTGTTTTTTTCCCTGGGGTCATCGTATCGACCAAATGGTCCTAGAATGTCGCAAGACGTCTCATTCTAACGGAAATGAAAAGTTCTAGTACCCTTTTTAAGTGACCTAAAAAATTAGAGGGCATCTACGCCCCCTCCCACGCTAATTTTTTTCCCAAAGTCAACGGATCAAAATTTTGAGATAGCCATTTTGTTCAGCATAGTCGAAAATTATAATAACTATGTCTTTGGGGCTGACCTACTCCCCCACAATCCCTGGGGAAGGGGCTGCAAGTTACAAACTTTGACCAGTGTTTACATATAGTAATGGTTATTGGGAAGTGTACAGACGTTTTCAGGGGGATTTTATTTTGTTTGGGGGTGGGGCTGAGGAGAGGGGGTTATGTTATCTGTCATGGGGGAAGAAAAATTCAATGAAAAGGGCGCAGGATTCTCTAGTATACTATAGAAAACAATGAAAAATAAACATGAAAACGTTTTTTCAAATGAAAGGAAGAAGTAGCATTGAAACATAAAACGAACAGAGATTATTACGCATATGAGGGGTTCTAAAAATGCTTTAGCATAAAGAGCGAGGTATTTAGGAGGAAATAAATACCTTGCTCTTTATGCTAAAGTATTTTTAGTAATTTCAACTATTTATTCTACGGCCTTTCTGATTCAGGGGTCATTCTTAAAGAGTTGGGACAAAACTTACGATTTAGTGTAAAGAGCGAGGTATTAACGAGGTTAAAACCCCCTCATATACATAATAAAAATTAAAGAATATAAAAGTTTGTTGCGTAAGTTAATTCTAAAGTTACGTATATTTTTGCTAATAAAAAAATTCGTTAAAAATTAAAATTAATAGTTGCCTTTTTATGTAACCGAAAAATTGCATGGCAACTAGGCCTCCTTCCCCATCCCATATTTCTCAAAATCGTACGATCAAAACTAAGAGAAAGCCATTTAGCCAAAAAAGGAATTAATATGCAAATTTCATTTGAATATTTTACGTGTGGAGAGTCAAAATCAAACATGCATTAATTCAAAAACGTTCAGAAATTACATAAAAAAACTAGTTTTTTTAACTGAAAGTAAGGAGCGACATTACAACTTAAAACGAACAGAAATTACTCCGTATATGAAATGGATTGTCCGCTCCGCAATCCCTCGCTCTTTACGCTAAAGTTTGCCTCTTTGCCACAATTCTGCTTTTTAAAACAATTAAAAGCTTTAGCGTAAAGAGCGAGGGATTGCGGAGCGGACAATCCATTTCATATACGGAGTAATTTCTGTTCGTTTTAAGTTGTAATATCGCTCCTTACTTTCAGTTAAAAAAACTAGATTTTTTTATGTAATCTTCAAAAGACAAGTGTGTAGCATCATTTTGCATATGATGATTTATTTTTGTAAAATATTGCCTATTATTTTAATATTTCATTTACTTTGTGCTAGAGTTCACTCCTTACTATAATTTCTTTTTAAAGCTTTTGAATTGTTGTAATCCCTTGTCAAAACATATGCCAGTATTTTTGCAATTTTGCTCTTTAAGCAATTTCAAGTCTTTTCATTCGAAGGTCTTTTCTAAGAAATAGGGTAATTCAATCAAACCCGATTTCTAACAACAATTTCTACTAAGCTTCAAACATTTGGCTTTATATTTTAAGGTTTTTGTAACGGTAACGCGACTTTACGATTGCTGATTTCCTGCCATCTTCGGTACACCTTCTTCTACATAAAGGGTATCCATCATTGCCGGTAATTGTGTTAGGTACTAAAATTCGAGGATATTGCTTTGTGCACCTTCCTCTGTCCATACATGGTGAATTTTCATTCAGTTCACCGCAAGGTCCATGTATCATATTTTTTTACCACAATGTCATGTAAGCCCCTATCGACATCTACATCATGTATTTCAGTGGAAATCACATCGTCAATTTCATTCGAAGCAGTTTCATTAAATAACCATAGTAGTATATATGCGTGTGGCAATCTTCGCTTTTGCCATTCTACTGAGTACAACCAGCATCACACTGGCCCAAACAATTTAAGTTTTACTATGAAATTCATCACTGATTTCTGATTTTGCCGGAAGACACGGGCAAGGTGAAGACCCAACCCCATTCACCTCCGAAGTCATCACATAGCTTTAGTATAGGCTGTCGTCATCTACGGTTTTTTATCTCAAGCATGGATGTATTAAGAGTTGTCAGACACTTTACATGCCCTTTGCATTAGCTGTCAAGTTTGATGGTCAAAGTTGTCCCATGGGTTCGATATGTTTTGTCAAATATGGTTTTGAAGCATAGACAAACTGAAAAAGCGGATGAAGATTTGCTCAATGTTTTCCAGAAAAATTGCCTGTGGATTAATCTTGATACCCAACTGAATGACTGTATTTCAAACACTAGCCTGTACAAAAAATGTGAATATAAACTAATCTTTCTCATTTGATTTTACTTGTCCATTTCAGCTTCTTAGCAGTTACAATCATTAACTATTTATTTAGTGTCATAAATATATTCAGGTTCAAAACAAAGCCTCATAACCCTCTCCACTTTCAAACTATCCCCCTCCCACTAATAATTTTAAAAATGACAATGGTTTTGAAATGAAATGGTTTTGAATTACTTAGGACTGAGAGTAAATGTCTGTTTTTATGTAGTTTCTTCATTGTCACGATGGCAACTAACGAATTTTTTTCATTTGTTCACTGGAAATTTTTTTTTGATTTCATTGTCAATATATCAGTGACTGCGCGTAAATCCTCGAGTGTGTTCTGATTGAGATCCAAACTTGCAGTCTGATTATAAGCCAAGGATAGAAATTTCGGTTCACCTGGGTATATTTGTCAGTTTAAAGTTGTGAGGAAACTTGAATCACGAACAACCCTGTAGGTGATATAGTAAGTACAATTCAAAGCAAGTGTCCTCAACATTTGGTCTGATGACAGAGATTATAAAGAACCAGGGCTACAAAAGTCTGTTCATGATGATAATGGATAGTGAATAATTGTAGTATCTCGATACCATTCTTCAATAGATTCGGCTAAGTCATCAATAATCAAACAAGATTTTGGTTCAAATGAATTAAAAATGTCAAGCCCCTGCCCAAATTTTGTTATAAATTTTGTCTTTTAAGATAAGCCAAAATTATGAATACTGCTACTGCTTAAGCCTCTTTTAAACATTTGTCCAGATGTAAAAACAACATTGAAATATAAATCATGGCGGTCACAATCTAAAAAAAAGGGGAGCACGGCTACTGATCTGTTTTTTTTTCAGTTTTACGGTGTTTTTCAATTTTTATTTTACTTGGAAACAAAATTTCTCCTTCTTTTCCTTTTCTTCTTTTCCCTTTTCTTCATTTCCGCACTGAGAATTTTTTTCAACCCAGCAAAATTTGAAGTTCCCCCTTAAACTTTAAGTAATTTTTCAAAACTTCAGGAATATTAAAACCTTCAAAATTATAACACACTTGTACATGGCTTGCATCTTTTATTATCAAATTGCGGCAAATTGATTTCAGCGTGTTAGTCTTTTTAAAGGCAAGGCTACATAGTTTCCAAAACCAATTCCTAGTTTGTGCCACCTCTAATGTCTGCCGTTTTACTAACCAAGTTAGCATTGAAAGATAAATATCTTTTTCACTCTTGTCACCCAAAAACTTTTTGAGTACATTATTTTCAAGAAAATATTCAGTTACGTCAAGATGTTTTTCACGTATTGCTAGCATTAAGGGTGTTTTATTCCAACGGTCGGAGACATTTATATTGGCACCTTCTGAAATCAGTATCTTACAAACAGCTATTGATCCTCTCCTAGCGGCGTAGTGCAACGCTGTCCGATCTGATGTATCAAAAGTATTTATATTAGCACCTTTTGAAATCAGTAGCTTACAGACAGATAATTTTTCTTTGTCAGCAGCAAGTGTTGCTAGCATTAAGGGTGTTTTATTCCAACGGTCGGAGGCATTTATATTGGCACCTTCTGAAATCAGTAACTTACAAACAGCTATTGATCCTCTCCTAGCGGCGTAGTGCAACGCTGTCCGATCTGATTTATCGAAATCATTTACATTGGCACCTTTTGAAATCAGTAGCTTACAGACAGATAATTTTTCTTGGTCAGCAGCAAAGAGTATGCTGCAACGTTTGCAGCAGTAAACGTTGGCACCCTTTGAAATAAACTGCTTACAAATAGCTGATTTTCTTTGTTCAGCGGCATAGTGTAACGGTGTTCGTTCTAAATTATCTAAGCTATTTACGTAGGCACCATTTGAAATAAGCTGCTTACAAACAGCCAATTTTCCTTGTTCAGCAGCATAGTGTAACGGTGTTCGATTCTTGAAAGTTTCTATCGGATTTATAAGCATTTTATTTTAATTTCTCAGTTACAACTGATTTTGTTGTAAAGAATTTGTTCTTTACTATATCAAGTTCATAAACCCTTAAGAGAAATTTTCTTAAAAATTTTCAGCTATTTCTCTCATCGAACTAAAAAATTCAAATTACTGCTCGGACAACATAAATATTTATGCAATATACATGATAACCATAGAGATTCTGAGCTGAGAACTAAACTAAAATAAAATTTAGAGCGAGGTTTTCTTTTTGCCATGGAAACGTTAAACGTTATTATTCAGACATCCTTTATGCAATTTAACGTCTTTTAATACTGTCTCTTTTTAAAGATATTAGGTTGTTGAATCAAGTCCAATTTCTAAGAATGAATTCTACTAAAAATCAAACTTTTGGTTTTCTTTTTTAAGGTTTTTGAATTGTTGTAATCCCTTGTCACAATATATAGAAATAGTTTTGAAATTACCAGTTATTTGCTCTTTAAGCAATTGAATGCTTAAATTTAAAGCACTTAAAATTTAAATGCTTAAAATGCAATTGAATGCATTTTTCTATGCATGAAAACCCTCAATTTTCAACCTAAGTGTGTCCAAAAATCTACTCATTGAAATTTCTAGGAGTTCCAGCTTTATTCTGATTTTTCATTTTGCAATGCTTTTTTTTCGCAAGATCATAGATACATCTAAAAATGTTCATTCAACATCCCATTAATTTTGATTGACAAATAACATCAGAAAAATAAGGCTATCATAATTTTGAAAATTTATGAAATGAAAGATTGCCATAAATACAGTCATAAAAAATTCAGAAAAACATGCCAACAAAAGTCTAATTTTTGTATGAGCTAACAAAACAAAAAATTGCAGGAATTTTACACTTTACGCGTCTGTAGTTGACACTAATATTTTATCGCAAATACTTGCTTATCTATACAAAAGAAAAATTGATTCTGTAAAGAAATCTAAGATAAAGAAAAACAAATAGTTCATAATTCTATTCAAGCAGCTAAAACAATCAACTGCAAAATAAGTACAAATTTCCAGTTAGTCTTGGTTGATTATTTGATGAGTAGGTTATCTTGGAATAGATTAGGTTAAAAATAAGTTGTAGTTGCTTATAAATTGCTTAGAAATACGTTTAAGGAAAATAAATAAAACAGTTGTAATTCTATCAAAGTAGATAAACTTCATGGGTGTTAGTAGATGATTTATCAAAGACGACAGCTAATTTGTAATAGTTACAAATTAGATGGCAACACTGATCTGGCGGAAGCGGGAAATTTAAAATCTCAGTTTTTTTTTTAGCTAATCAAATGTCCTGTGGTGGCGCAGTGGGTTTGACCTTAGCTTTGTAATACGGGACCCAAAGATCGAATCATGCTGCAGCAATGCACTGCAGGGCAAACGCAGAGACCTTAGTAGTCAAGAAGCGTCGGTAATCTGATACAATACAATAGCTAATCAATTTTTTTTTAGCTAGGTTATAATTAGGTTGTGTTTCGTTATAAATAGGTTAGAAATACATTAAAGAAAAATAAATAACGCAGTTGTCATTATATCGAAGTAGCTAAACTTCATGGGTGTTAATAGATGATTTATCAATGTCAACAGGTAATTTGTAATATTTAAAAATTAAATGGCAACATTGTTCAAGTGGAAGCTGGAAATTTAAAATCTCCATCTTCTTTTTTTAGCTAATGCATCTTTTTTAGCTAGGTTATAAATAGGTTGTATTTCGTTATAAATAGGTTAGACATACATTAAAGTAAAATAAATAAAGCAGTCGTAATTCTATCTAAGTAGCTGAACTTCATGGGTGTTAGATGGTTTATCAATGTCAACAGCTAATTTGTAATATTTAAAAATTACATGGCAACATTGTTCAAGTGGAAGCTGGAAATTTAAAATCTCCATCTTCTTTTTTTAGCTAATGCATCTTTTTTAGCCAGGTTATAAATAGGTTGTATTTCGTTATAAATAGGTTAGACATACATTAAAGTAAAATAAATAAAGCAGTTGTAATTCTATCTAAGTAGCTGAACTTCATGGGTGTTAGATGGTTCATTAATGTCAACAGCTAATTTGTAATATTTAAAAATTACATGGCAACATTGTTCTAGTGGAAGCTGGAAATTTAAAATCTCCATCTTCTTTTTTTATTTTTTTGGCTAAGTTATAAATAAGTTGTATTTCGTTATAAATAGGTTAGAAATACATTAAAGGAAAATAAATAAAGCAGTTGTAATTCTAAGCAGCTGAACTTCATGGGTGTTAGTGGATGATTTATCAATGACGACAGCAAATTCGCAATAGTTACAAATTAGATGGCAACATTGTTCTAGTGGAAGCTGGAAATTTATAATTTTCACGTTCTTTTTTTAGCTAATCAATCTTTTTTTGCTAGATTATAAATAGGTTGTATTTCGTCACAAATAAGTTTAGAATAAATTGAAGGAATATAAACACTAGTAATTCTATGAAAGTAGCTTAAACAATCACTTGCAATATAATTAAAACTTTCCAGTTTCAGTTCATTTTTTGGTAAGAAACAGGTTATTCTGGTATAAGTTAGTTCATAAATAGGTTACTAAGTTATATTTTGTTATAAATATGTTAGAACTAGTATAAATAAAAATTAATTACATACTTTTTAATTCTATTAAAGCAACTAAAACAATTGACAGCGAAATCCTTTAAACTTCTAGTTTGAGCTGATTTTTCGCAGTATTTTCACTGGCCGAGGAGTCAAAGAAATTATTGAGAAACCTAACATTCAAACTGAGTTGTCTTGAAAGTTTAAAAGAAAAAAAACATAAAATATCTTCCAAGTCCCACAGAGCCGGAACCAATTAGGATTCCAGTAGCAGCACCGGCGCAGCAGGGAATCGGCCATTTCTAAAAGAAACTACATACATACATACACACACACATATATATATACTAGCTGTTGGGGTGGTGCTTCGCGCCACCCCAACACCTAGTTGGTGGGATTGCTTCGCGCCCCCCAAGCCCCCCCCCCGCGCGTTTCAGTCGTTACGCGCCATATTAGTTACACGCCATTGTAGTTGTGTCCCTGTGTGCCACCTATGAATATAGATAGATTTATATATGTGTTTTGAACTACGTAAAACTTGCGAATATACAACATTCTTGGCTTTCCCATTGTCTGGTCATATACAAAGCCTTATGTACTTATAATGACGTCATATACAAACGCTCTTTTTACAAACAAACAAACATGTATACACACAACTCGTTTTTATATAGATAGATAGATACAATACAAATTAACTGCGTAAAACTTGCGAATATACAACATTCTTCGCTGTCCAATTGTCGCTGCATATAAATAGATTGTCAGGTTTACCGACCCTCGAACATGCAACGTACAATTGTCCATGGGAAAAACAATCAGTATTATGATCTATACCACATTTTTTTTATGATTCACCTTGAGCTTTGTTGATGGTGATTGCAAATGCTAATCGAATTGAGAATTGCAATCTTTTAAATTGAAAAGGCAGATCCGTTGGAATCATGGGAATGCGAGGAATAAGAACAGCCTCACCCTCAAAAGGCCCTGTCAAGATTGTGGCCTCAATTACGTTTTCCATTGTTTTTTAGAATTTTTCAGGCAAGCATTCATTTCGTCTGCAGAGGTTGATCTAGGTATTATAGGTAATGTTTGCCTGAAATCTCCCGAAAGCAATATTAATATGCAGCCAAAGGGTTTCGAATTCCGTCGCAAATCTTTCAAACATTGATCCAGAGCCTCGATCGATTTTTTGTGTGCCATTGTAAGCTCGTCCCAAATAATAAGTTTGAATTACGGCAAAACTTTACCCATCCCAGATGATTTGGAAATATTACACGTGGGAGTTTCTAAAGAATGTAAATTCAGAGGCAATTTCAAAGCGGAATGAGCAGTTCTTCCACCAGGCAGCAACGTTGCGGCTATTCTGGACGACGCAATTGCCAACGCTATATCATTTTTTGATCGAATTGATGCCAGAATCAGTTTTATCACAAACGTTTTACCAGTACCTCCTGGCGCATCCAAAAAGAAAATTTCTCCAACATTGTTATCGACACAATGCATTGTCGTATCATAAATGTCTTTTTGCTCCGACGTTAACTTGGAAATGTTATTTTGTACATACGACAATAGATCACTCGTACTGTAACTTTGTTCACGATCCAATTCTACACATGTCGAAACAGCAGCGGTACGATTAGGTGAAGGCATTCTCAAATCCTGAAGAGGTTTGTTTGCCATACATACGCAAAAATATCTTCTATAATAACTAAAGTGTAGTTATAAATTTCTGATGTAAAATCAAAAGTCATATCTGACGTCTCTAACCGTTTTCGATGGAGTATATCTTCGGACATTTTTGATTTATATTTTTCCCATAACTCTGTAGGAGCTGATGGAGAGCAAGTTGTTAGTATGATGCCAAACAATGCACGAATTTGACTTGGAGTTGACGTTTCGCACGCGTCATTGATGCAGTTATCCCAGTGTTGGTCATTCTCCAATAAATTCAGAGCTTGGCATGCACTACGGTAAGTGTCATGTATAGTACCGTTTACAGTTCTCAAATACTCGAAGGACGTCGGATCGGGTACATTCACCAAAAGCAGGCGTAGAAAGAAGCATTCATGTTGATTGGGGTGAACGGTGTAGAGTCTTCCTATCGTGGTATCTTTGAAGATGGTAGGTTGGCGGTCGACTGACTTACCCTGTTTTCGACGTTCAAATACTTTATTTTTAGTATTCCACGTGTAATACGAAGGCACTTCAGTATACAGCAGTTTTTTTTGCAAAAGAATCATTTTTGCATAGCGAAAAGAAAGCAGTTAACTTTGTATCCGGTGGATTCAGGGCTCTTTGTTGCATGTTGGATTCCGAAAAATAAACGCGTTGACCATTCTGCAAATGTACCGCTAAGTGAACAACAGCTGGACTACGTTCATGTATCGGAAATGAAAGAATTCGCCAAACAGCTTCATTGCTGCTTATATATCTTCCAGCCTGATATTGTACGATTTCGTCGATACCTTTGATTTCAGACTGCAAGCCAAAAACTGCCATGTCACTGCCTTTGTTGACGTATTTACATATGTATTTGATTGCCTTTACGGAGTTACAGTATTCAACTTTTATGTGTGCATTAAATGTTTTTGATAATAATGGGGAATATGGAACAACCCACTGGTTATCTACTTCGATGGTGATACCGTTACGCTTCTTTATTATTGCTGTTTTACCGCCATCTTCAGTAGATCTTCTTCTATATTGTGGGTAACCATCATTGCCAGTAATTGTGTTGGATACTAAAAGTCGAGGATATTGCTTTGTGCACCTTCCTTTGGCCATGCATGGTGAATTTTCGTTCAGTGCACCGCAAGGTCCATGAATCATATTTTTTACAACAATATCATATAACCCCTTATCGACATTTTCATCAGTTATTTCAGCGGAAATCACATCATCAATTTCGTTAGAAGTAATTTCATAATGTAGCCAGATTAGTATATGTGCGTGTGGCAAACTTCGTTTTTGCCATTTCACTGAGTACATCCAGCATCGCACTGACCCAAACACTTCAAGTTGTACTATGTAGTTTATCAGTGATTTCAACTTTTACCGGAAGACACGGGCCGTAATGTCATATCTATGAACCCTCGATTGTCCTTGAAGTAAAAGCTGCAGTATCTCGTCCCAAGATTGATTACATGTAAATGTAATAAATAAATCTGGACGACCATGGAGACGAACATACGCAATAGCATCTTGAGCATATTCATGCATATGACGAGGACTGCCAGCATATGAAAAAGGTAAAATCGTTAATCTTCCAACATTTGTGGTATTACCGTCATTTACAACTGCATCTTACAAATGAATGTATTGTTCAGAGCGGAGCTTGGTCTGATTCAGACGGATATATAGCAAACGTTCTGATTCAATTTTTGGATACATATCAACGACGTATTGGTGAAAGAATTGACAGCATTTTAAAATATAATTGTCTTCATCCTGCCGAATCATTAGTCTATAGGAATAATAATGCATTTCACTGCATTTCTTATTCATTTCTTTGTTAGTGGCTGGATTCATCAATTTAATATTAAAGTGATAGCCGTCGGCTCCATCCCAAAAAATGATAGGATATTGTAGGGCAACGTAGCATCGATGAGTTTCAGCAATTCTTACCAACTGAGCGTTTCGCTTATGAAGAATAATATCTCGAGGTAAAAACTGATCACCGACCATAACGATTGCCACTTCGTCGATACTTGGAGCATTGTATCTACGCACATGTTGGCAGGGCGGCGTTTTATCAGCGGAAATAACAATTTTATGCGTATCAGTAGGCATCAAATCGATGGCTGTTTTGAACAGACGCACTAAATTATTATTTTCGTGGAAAAGATGTTGCAATTGGGAAAAGATTGTCCTTTCAACGTTGGGAGAAATTTCGCAAAGAGCATTCAATTCAGAATTTCTATCACTGATGAAGTACAATTGTAAAAACTTTTGATTCTCGCCTGAGAATGGTAGAAGGGACTCTGCTCTATGATAAACTTGCCCTTTTACTTTGAAAGTAGGTATAAATTGATCTGGATTTTCGATTTGGGCACCAAACAACGTCATTTGGAAACATGAGTTATATTTTCTGATCTGTGATAAAAAACGTTTAGATTCTGACGTAGTTCCAGTAAGCAAAGCCTTCAATGGCTCTGGTGGTGCAGCCAATAGAGGAAGTTTAACTTTTCCTGAGGCGCAACAAATTCCCATTGTTAAACCATTGAATTTCAAGGCCTTGCAATAGGGACAAATTTTAGACATAGTGCCGATTTGAACATATCTACTCAAGCTATAATCATCGACTGGGCTGTACCTGAATGCCAGGCGATAATTTTCAGGTTGCTCTTGTGATTCCTCGGCACGCTTTCTTTTCTTACTTTCTCTATCAGCCGCAAGCCTGTTTTCTAGCTGTTCTTGTGATTCCTCGGCACGCCTTCTTTTTTCACTTTCTCTTTTAGCAGCAAGTCTGGTTTCGCGTTGCTCTTGTGATTCCTTGGCACGCTTTCTGTTCTTACTTTCTCTATCAGCCGCAAGCCTGTTTTCTTGCTGTTCTTGTGATTCCTCGGCACGTCTTCTTTTTTCACTTTCTCTTTTAGCAGCAAGTCTGGTTTCGCGTTGTTCTTGTGATTCCTCGGCACGCTTTCTTTTCTTACTTTCTCTATCAGCAGCAAGTTTTTTGGCATAGACTCTTTGAGCAGCTTCCTCGGCTGTTGACATTGTAGGTTCTTCAGTCATTTTAATATTAAACATTTTTCCGTGAACGAATGTCTTAAATACCTAAATAATTTCTTAGACCACACTGCTTTTCCATTTACGAAAAAACAATAATTGAAGAAAAACGGGTTTAATTTCTGATAAAGCAGTGACAACAAAATAAAAACTACACTTTAGCTAACCAAAAAATAAAAATACTCCGAATATTTCGGCCCCACGTCCAGGAGCCTTTATCAACGGGAAAAAAACAACAAAAAAGGAGAAAATTACAACAATTTAAGACTATTTTTAAGACATTATAAAAATGCCACGACAACTAAACCAACATAAAAAATATAAACAATCAAATATATAAGAAACAAAAACTCACATTTTAAAACAGACACTCCCGCAACTGACTGTAACTTTAGAAAAACTGAAGTAATTGTTTATATTGGCACTTTCCTCTGCCACAATCGATGTAAATAATTTTCTTCAATTATTTTTTTTTGTCTTCAATACCTTTAATGACGTCATCGTCATAATGACGACATGACGACCTGATGACATGACGTTATCATATATAATAAGAACAATTCGAATTTTAATTTCAAGATTTAAAAAAATACTCCTGCTTTTATTCTCTATTTGCATAAAATCATGTTCATTTATTACCAACGTCCTCATCCATCCAGGTTTTTTTTGTAAGGCTTCGCAAAATGCCAAAAGACTCAACAAATTATCACTGCGTAATTTTTTCTTAACAAAAACTGGACTGATGTGATAGGTCGTCAACATGCCAGGTACAATCCACCACATCACCGACTATTCACAGAAAAGTGATTTTAAAGTAACACAGCAATTCCATGACCACTTGGGAACTTTGAGATGTCTCCCAAGAACGGCAGCTAAGAGTTCGGTATCACTTCTCTCTTTCGTTACTTTTGGCCCATCAGTTGCAGTCATTTGCTTGGGCCTAGAAGCGTTAAAGCTTTACATCCAGGCCTGATGATGGGTTTTCCTTAGTCGGAATAGCAATGACGAATCACAGGGAATTAGACAGAAAAGTCAATCAAATATGACATCATACCCAAGAGAAGCAACTTTTCAAAAGAAACTTGTGTTATACTATCTTCAAAAGATAAGTGTGTAGCATCATTTTGCATATGATGATTTATTTTTGTAAAAAATTGCCTATTATTTCAATATTTCATTTACTCTGTGCTAGAGTTCCCTCCTTACCATAATTTCTTTTTAAAGCTTTTGAACTGTTGTAATCCCTTGTCAAAATATATGCCAGTATTTTTGCAATTTTGCTCTTTAAGCAATTTCAAGTCTTTTCATTCGAAGGTCTTTTCAAAGAAATTGGATAATTCAATCAAACCTGATTTCTAACAACAATTCCTTCAAAGCTTCAAACATTTGGCTTTCTATTTTCAGGTTTTCGTAACGGTAACGCGACTTTACGATTGCTGATTTTCTGCCATCTTCGGTAGACCTTCTTCTACATAAAGGGTATTCATCATTGCCGGTAATTGTGTTAGGTAGTAAAATTCGAGGATATTGCTTTGTGCACCTTCCTCTGTCCATGCATAGTGAATTTTCATTCAGTTCACCGCAAAGTCCATGTATCATATTTTTTACCACAATTTCATGTAAGCCCCTATCGACATCTACATCAGGTATTTCATTGAAAATCACATCGTCAATTTCATTAGAAGTAATTTTATTAAATAACCATAGTAGTATATGTGCGAGTGGCAATCCTCGCTTTTGCCATTCCACTGAGTGCAACCAGCATCACACTGGCCCAAACACTTTAAGTTTTACTATGAAATTCATCAGTGATTTCAACTTTTGCCGGAAGACACGGGCAAGGTGAAGAACCAACCCTGAAGTCATCACATAGCTTTAGTATAGGCTATCGTCATCTATGGTTTATCTCAAGCATGGATGTATAAAGAGTTGTCAGACACTTTACATGCCCTTTGCATTAGCTGTCACCTTTGATGGTCAAAGTTGTCCCATGGGTTCGATATGTTTTGTCAAATATGGCTTTGAAGCATAGACAAACTGAAAAGCGGATGAAGATTGCTCGATGTTTTCCAGAAAAAATGCCTGTGGATTGATCTGGATACCCAACTGAATGACTGCATTTCAAACACTAGCTTGTACAAAAAATGTGAATATAAACTAATCTTTCTCATTTGATTTTACTTGTCCATTTCAGCTTCTTAGCAGTTACAATCATTAACTATTTATTTAGTGTCATAAATATATTCAGGTTCAAAACAAAGCCTCATAACCCTCTCCACTTTCAAACTATCCCACTAATAATTTTAAAAATGACAATGGTTTTGAAATGAAATGGTTTTGAATTACTTAGGACTGAGAGTAAATGTCTGTTTTTATGTAGTTTCTTCATTGTCACTATGGCAACTAACGAATTTTTTTCATTTGTTCACTGGAAATTTTTTTTTGATTTCATTGTCAATATATCAGTGACTGCGCGTAAATCCTCGAGTGTGTTCTGATTGAGATCCAAACTTGCAGTCTGATTATAAGCCAAGGATAGAAATTTTGGTTCACCTGGGTATATTTGTCAGTTTAAAGTTGTGAGGAAACTTGAATCACGAACAACCCTGTAGGTGATATAGTAAGTACAATTCAAAGCAAGTGTCCTCAACATTTGGTCTGATGACAGAGATTATAAAGAACCAGGGCTACAAAAGTCTGTTCATGATGATAATGGATAGTGAATAATTGTAGTATCTCGATACCATTCTTCAATAGATTCGGCTAAGTCATCAATAATCAAACAAGATTTTGGTTCAAATGAATTAAAAATGTCAAGCCCCTTCCCAAATTTTGTTATAAATTTTGTCTTTTAAGATAAGCCAAAATTATGAATACTGCTACTGCTTAAGCCTCTTTTAAACATTTGTCCAGATGTAAAAACAACATTGAAATATAAATCATGGCGGTCACAATCTAAAAAAAAGGGGAGCACGGCTACTGATCTGTTTTTTTTTTTCAGTTTTACGGTGTTTTTCAATTTTTATTTTACTTGGAAACAAAATTTCTCCTTCTTTTCCTTTTCTTCTTTTCCCTTTTCTTCATTTCCGCACTGAGAATTTTTTTCAACCCAGCAAAATTTGAAGTTCCTCCTTAAACTTTAAGTAATTTTTCAAAACTTCAGGAATATTAAAACCTTCAAAATTATAACACACTTGTACATGGCTTGCATCTTTTATTATCAAATTGCGGCAAATTGATTTCAGCGTGTTAGTCTTTTTAAAGGCAAGGCTACATAGTTTCCAAAACCAATTCCTAGTTTGTGCCACCTCTAATGTCTGCCGTTTTACTAACCAAGTTAGCATTGAAAGATAAATATCTTTTTCACTCTTGTCACCCAAAAACTTTTTGAGTACATTATTTTCAAGAAAATATTCAGTTACGGCAACATGTTTTTCACGTATTGCTAGCATTAAGGGTGTTTTATTCCAACTGTCGGAGACATTTATATTGGCACCTTCTGAAATCAGTAGCTTACAAACAGCTATTGATCCTCTCCTAGCGGCGTAGTGCAATGCTGTCCGATCTGATGTATCTAAAGTATTTATATTAGCACCTTTTGAAATCAGTAGCTTACAGACAGATAATTTTTCTTTGTCAGCAGCAAGTGTTGCTAGCATTAAGGGTGTTTTATTCCAACGATCAGAGACATTTATATTGGCACCTTCTGAAATCAGTAGCTTACAAACAGCTATTGATCCTCTCCTAGCGGCGTAGTGCAACGCTGTCCGATCTGATGTATCTAAAGTATTTATATTAGCACCTTTTGAAATCAGTAGCTTACAGACAGATAATTTTTCTTGGTCAGCAGCAAAGAGTATCGGTGTTTCATTATTATTATCTAAGGTATTTACGTTGGCACCCTTTGAAATAAGCTGCTTACAAATAGCTGATTTCCTTTGTTGAGCGGCATAGTGTAACGGTGTTCGTTCTAAATTATCTAAGCTATTTACGTTGGCACCATTTGAAATAAGCTCCTTACAAACAGCCAATTTTCCTTGTTCAGCAGCATAGTGTAACGGTGTTCGATTCTTGAAAGTTTCTATCGGATTTATAAGCATTTTATTTTAATTTCTCAGTTACAACTGATTTTGTTGTAAAGAATTTGTTCTTTACTATATCAAGTTCATAAACCCTTAAGAGAAATTTTCTTTAAAATTTTCAGCTATTTCTCTCATCGAACTAAAAAATTCAAATTACTGCTCGGACAACATAAATATTTATGCAATATACATGATAACCTTAGAGATTCTGAGCTGAGAACTAAACTAAAATAAAATTTAGAGCGAGGTTTTCTTTTTGCCATGGAAACGTTAAACGTTATTATTCAGACATCCTTTATGCAATTTAACGTCTTTTAATACTGTCTCTTTTTAAAGATATTAGGTTGTTGAATCAAGTCCAATTTCTAAGAATGAATTCTACTAAAAATCAAACTTTTGGTTTTCTTTTTTAAGGTTTTTGAATTGTTGTAATCCCTTGTCACAATATATAGAAATAGTTTTGAAATTACCAGTTATTTGCTCTTTAAGCAATTGAATACTTAAATTTAAAGCATTTAAAATTTAAATGCTTAAAATGCAATTGAATGCATTTTTCTATGCATGAAAACCCTCAATTTTCAACCTAAGTGTGTCCAAAAATCTACTCATTGAAATTTCTAGGAGTTCCAGCTTTATTCTGATTTTTCATTTTGCAATGCTTTTTTTTCGCAAGATCATAGATACATCTAAAAATGTTCATTCAACATCCCATTAATTTTGATTGACAAATAACATCAGAAAAATAAGACTATCATTATTTTGAAAATTTATGAAATGAAAGATTGCCATAAATACAGTCATAAAAAATTCAGAAAAACATGCCAACAAAAGTCTAATTTTTGTATGAGCTAACAAAACAAAAAATTGCAGGAAATTTACACTTTACGCGTCTGTAGTTGACACTAATATTTTATCGCAAATACTTGCTTATCTATACAAAAGAAAAATTGATTCTGTAAAGAAATCTAAGATAAAGAAAAACAAATAGTTCTCAAGCAGCTAAAACAATCGACTGCAAACTAAGTACAAATTTCCAGTTAGTCTTGGTTGATTATTTGTTGAGTAGGTTATCTTGGAATAGATTAGGTTAAAAATAAGTTGTAGTTGCTTATAAATTGCTTAGAAATACGTTTAAGGAAAATAAATAAAACAGTTGTAATTCTATCAAAGTAGATAAACTTCATGGGTGTTAGTAGATGATTTATCAATGACGACAGCTAATTTGTAATAGTTACAAATTAGATGGCAACACTGATCTGGCGGAAGCAGGAAATTTAAAATCTCCATTTTTTTTTTTTAGCTAATCAAATGTCCTGTGGTGGCGCAGTGGGTTTGACCTTAGCTTGGTAATACGGGACCCAAAGATCGAATCATGCTGCAGCAATGCAATGCAGGAAAAACGCGGAGATCTTAGTAGTCAAGAAGCGTCGGTTATCTGATATAATACAATAGCTAATCAATTTTTTTTAGCTAGGTTATAATTAGGTTGTGTTTCGTTATAAATAGGTTAGAAATACATTAAAGAAAAATAAATAACACAGTTGTCATTATATCGAAGTAGCTAAACTTCATGGGTGTTAATAGATGGTTTATCAATGTCAACAGCTAATTTGTAATATTTAAAAGTTACATGGCAACATTGTTCAAGTGGAAGCTGGAAATTTAAAATCTCCATCTTCTTTTTTTGGCTAATGCATCTTTTTTAGCTAGGTTATATATAGGTTGTGTTTCGTCATAAATAGGTTAGAAATACATTAAAGTAAAATAAATAAAGCGGTTGTAATTCTATCTAAGTAGCTGAACTTAATGGGTGTTAGATGGTTTATCAATTTCAACAGCTAATTTGTAATATTTAAAAATTACATGGCAACATTGTTCTAGTGGAAGCTGGAAATTTAAAATCTCCATCTTCTTTTTTTAGCCAATGCATCTTTTTTACCTAGGTTATAAATAGGTTGCATTTCGTTATAAATAGGTTAGAAATACATTAAAGGAAAATAAATAAAGCAGTTGTAATTCTATCTAAGTAGCTGAAATTCATGAGTGTTAGATGGTTTATTAATGTCAACGGCTAATTTATAATATTTAAAAATTATGAACAATCACTTGAAAGTAGCTTAAACAATCACTTGCAATGTAGCTTAAACATGAAAGTAGCTCTATGAAAGTAGCTTAAACAATAACTTGCAATCACTTCGCATCCATCCCAACACCTAGTTGGTGGGGTGTTTTGAACTACGTAAAACTTGCGAATATACAACATTCTTGGCTTTCGCATTGTCTGGTCATATACAAAGCCTTTTGTACTTATAATGACGTCATATGCAAACGCTCTTTTTACAAACAAACAAACATGCATACACACAACTCGTTTTAATATAGATAGATAGATACAATACAAATTAACTGCGTAAAACTTGCGAATATACAACATTCTTCGCTGTCCTATTGTCGCTGCATATAAATCGATTGTCAGGTTTACCGACCCTCGAACATGCAACGTACAATTGTCCATGGGGAAAACAATCAGTATTAAGATCTATATCACATTTTTCTAATGATTGACCTTGAGCTTTGTTGATGGTGATTGCAAATGCTAATCCAATTGGGAATTGCAATCTTTTAAATTGAAAAGGCAGATCCGTTGGAATCATGGGAATGCGAGGAATAAGAACAGCCTCACCCACAAAAGGCCCTGTCAAGGTTGTAGCCTCTATTACGTTTTCCATTGTTTTTTTTTTACGGCAAGTCGCATGCCATTGCAAAGCTTTGGTGGGTTGATATTTCTTAACAGTATTATTGATACGCCTATTTTTAGTTGTAGCACGTGTGGTGGAAACCCTGAAAGATCCAGGGAATTTAATAATTCAGATGGATAATTAACCGCCTCATTTGGTTCCAAAACTGTGTCGACTGACTTGTAAAGGACTGCCTGGTCTCGAATCTTGGTCAAAACAATATTGTTGATTTCGTGGACGTCTATATTCTTGGGTACAAGAATCGCTCTTTCACTTAGCCATTTATTATTTTTATAATTGTTTAGAATATTCGGAAATACTTTTTCAATCAATTCATTTTTAGACGTCACTAAATTACAGAATTCAGCAGGTAGTTGTATATCTTTGATTTCGGACTGCAAGCCAAAAACTGCCATGACACTGCTTTTGCTGACGTATTTACATATGTATTTGATTGCCTTTACGGAGTTACAGTATTTAACGTTTATGTGTGTATTAAATGTTTTTGATAATAATGGGGAATATGGAACAACCCACTGGTTATCTACTTCGAAGGTGGTACCGTTAAGCTTCTTTATTATTGCTGTTTTACCGCCATCTTCAGTAGATCTTCTTCTATATTGTGGGTAACCATCATCGCCAGTAATTGTGTTGGATACTAAAAGTCGAGGATATTGCTTTGTGCACCTTCCTTTGGCCATGCATGGTGAATCTTCGTTCAGTGCACCGCAAGGTCCATGCATCATATTTTTTACAACAATATCATATAACCCCTTATCGACATTTTCATCAGGTATTTCAGCGGAAATCACATCATCAATTTCGTTAGAAGTAATTTTATAATGTAGCCAGATTAGTATATGTCCGTGTGGCAAACTTCGTTTTTGCCATTCCACTGAGTACATCCAGCATCGCACTGACCCAAACACTTCAAGTTTTACTATGTAGTTTATCAGTGATTTCAACTTTTGCCGGAAGACACGGGCCATAATGTCATGTCTATGAACTGCCGATTGTCCTTGAAGTAAAAGCTGCTGTATCTCGTCCCAAGATTGACTAAATGTAAATCTATATATATAAAAATAAGTTGTCTGTCTGTGTGTCTGTCAGGTGACGTCATGTTTCTGTGTCGACTGACGTCATGAAGTTAGTTGTCGTCATTTTTGCTATGACGGTGACGTCATTAAAGATATTCAAGACATATATGTTCACGTAGAAATCTAATAATGTTTAAGTTTAAAATGACTGATGAACTTACAATGGCAAAAGCCGATGAAGATGCTCAAAGAGTCTATGCCAAAAAACTTGCTGCTGATAGAGAAAGTCAGAAAAGAAAGCGCGCCGAGGAATCAAAAGAACAGCAAGGAAACAGGCTTGAGGCTAAAGAACGCAAAACCGAGCAGTTAGATGAAGATCCACCTGGACAGCGAGAGTCAAAACATATCAAAACTGAAAATGATAGCGATGATGATTGGGTTTGGGATTTTGACTTGGATAAGATCATCAATGCCTACCAGATTTTAGTTAAAAAAAACAAAGATTCGGCGATATGTATTTCATAGTGAAGCTGAAAAATAAAGAAGAAAAAGAAAACTGAAAAAAGAAAAAATGTAAAAAACTAAAAAATACTAAAAAGAAAAAACACTCAAAGAGAAATTACAGACCGGGACACAAATGACGACCGGGACAGAGGGAATATAAATAACGACCGGGACACTCAAAGAGAAAATACAGACTGGGATACCGGGACACAAATGATGACCGGGACACAGGGAATATAAATGACGACCAGGACACAGGTATTTAAGAATATCGTTCAAAGACAAATTTTTAATTGTAAGAAGACCGTTGAAAGAGAAATTTCTAATTGTAAAATGACTGAAGAACCTACAATGGCAGCACCCGAGGAAGCTGCTCAAAACGAATGCATTCAAGCCGAAGTAGCTGAGTTGGTAAAGCGTTATGTTTCAGGTTCTAGGTCCGAGAGGCTCCAGGTTTGAACCTTGGCTTTAGCATTAATACTGTCTGTGTGTCTGTCAGGTGACGTCATGTTTCTGTGTCGACTGACGTCATGAAGTTAGTTGTCGTCATTTTTGCTATGACGGTGACGTCATTAAAGATATTTAAGACATATATGTTCACGTAGAAATCTAATAATGTTTAAGTTTAAAATGACTGATGAACTTACAATGGCAAAAGCCGATGAAGATGCTCAAAGAGTCTATGCCAAAAAACTTGCTGCTGATAGAGAAAGTCAGAAAAGAAAGCGTGCCGAGGAATCAAAAGAACAGAAAGGGAACAGGCTTGAGGCTGTTAGAGAAAGAAAGAACAGAAAGCGTGCCGAGGAACTACCAGAGCATCGCGAAAGCAGACTTGCTGCTAAAAGAGAAAGTGAAAAAAGAAGGCGTGCCGAGGAATCACAAAAACAGCAAGAAATCAGGCTTGCTGCTGATAGAGAAAATAAGAAAAGAAAGCGTGCCGAGGAGTCACAAGAACAGCAAGAAATCAGGCTTGCTGCTGATAGAGAAAGTAAGAAAAGAAAGCGTGCCGAGGAAACAGAGCAACCTGAAAGTTATCGCCTGGCATTCAGGTAGAGCCCAGTCGATGATTATAGCTTGAGTAGATGTGTTCAAATCGGGACAATGTCTAAAATTTGTCCCTATTGCAAGGCCTTGAAATTCAACGGTGAAACAATGGGAATGTGTTGCGCCTCAGGAAAAGTTAAACTTCCTCTATTGGCTGCACCACCAGAGCCATTGAAGACTTTCCTTACTGGAACTACGTCAGAATCTAAGCGTTTTTGTCACAAATCAGAAAATACAACTCATGTTTCCAAATGACGTCGTTTGGAGCCCAAATCGAAAATCCAGATCAATTTATGTCTACTTTCAAAGTAAAAGGGCAAATTTATCATAGAGCAGGGTCCCTTCTACCATTCTCAGGCGAGAATCATAAATTCTTACAATTGTACTTCATCATTGATAGAAATTCTGAATTGAATGCACGTTGCGAAATTTCTTCCAACATTGAAAGGACAATCGTTTCCCAATTGCAACATCTTTTCCACGAAAACAATAATTTAGTGCGTCTGTTCAAAACAGCCATCGATTTGATGCCTACTGATACGCATAAAATTGTTATTTCCGCTGACAAAGCACCTCCTGGCCAACATGTGCGTAGATACAATGCTCCAACTATCGACGAAGTGGCAATCGTTATGGTCGGTGATCAGTTTTTACCTCGAGATATTATTCTTCATAAGCGAAACGCTCAGTTGTGAAGAATTGCTGAAACTCATCGATGCTAAGATGATCTACAATATCCTATCATTTTTTGGGATGGAGCCGACGGCTATCACTTTAATATTAAATCGATGAATCCAGCCACTAACAAAGAAATGAATAAGAAATGCAGTGCAATGCATTATTATTCCTATAGACTAATGATTCGGCAGGATGAAGAAAATTATATTTTAAAATGCCGTGAATTGTTTCACCAATTTGTCGTTGATATGTATGCTAAAATTGAATCAGAACGTTTGCTATATATCCGCCTGAATCAGACCAAGCTCCGCTCTGAACAATACATTCATTTGCGAGATGCAGTTATAAATGACGGTAATACCACAAACGTTGGAAGATTAACAATTTTGCCTTCGTCATATGCTGGCAGTCCCTGTCATATGCATGCATATGCTCAAGATGCTATTGAGTATGTTCGTCTCTATGGTCGTCCAGATTTATTTATTACATTTACATGTAATCAATCTTGGGACGAGATACTGCAGCTTTTACTTCAAGGACAATCGGCGGCTAATAGGCATGACATTACGGCCCGTGTCTTCCGGCAAAAGTTGAAATCACTGATAAACTACATAGTACAACTTGAAGTGTTTGGGTCAGTGCGATGCTGGATGTACTCAGTGGAATGGCAAAAACGAGGTTTGCCACACACACATATACTAATCTGGCTACATAAAAAATTACTTCGAACGAAATTGATGATGTGATTTCCGCTGAAATACCTGATAAAAATGTCGATAAGGGGTTACATGATATTATTGTAAAAAATATGATACATGGACCTTGCGGTGCACTGAACGAAAATTCACCATGCATGGCCAAAGGAAGGTGCACAAAGCAATATCCTCGACTTTTAGTATCCAACACAATTACTGGCAATGATGGTTACTCACAATATAGAAGAAGATCTACTGAAGATGGCGGTAAAACAGCAATAATAAAGAAGCGTAACGGTACCACCATCGAAGTAGATAACCAGTGGGTTGTTCCATATTCTCCATTATTATCAAAAACATTTAATGCACACATAAACGTTGAATACTGTAACTCCGTAAAGGCAATCAAATACATATGTAAATACGTCAACAAAGGCAGTGACATGGCAGTTTTTGGCTTGCAGCCCGAAATCAAAGATTTCGACGAAATCGTACAATATCAGGCTGGAAGATACATAAGCAGTAATGAAGCTGTTTGGCGAATTCTTTCGTTTCCGATACATGAACGTAGTCCAGCTGTTGTTCACCTAGCGGTACATTTACAGAATGGTCAACTTGTTTATTTTTCGGAAACCAACGTGCAACAAAGAGCCCTGAACCCACCGGATACAAAATTAACAGCTTTTTTTTTGCTTTGCAAAAATGATTCTTTTGCAAACAAACTGCTGTATACTGAAGTGCCTTCGTATTACCCGTGGAATACTAAAAATAAAGTATTTGAACGTCAAAAACAGGGTAAGTCAGTCGACGGCCAACCTACCATCTTCAAAGATACCACGATAGGAAGACTCTACACCGTTCACCCCAATCAACATGAATGCTTCTTTCTACGCCTGCTTTTGGTGAATGTACCCGGTCCGACATCCTTTGAGTATTTGAGAACTGTAAACGGTACTATACATGACACTTACCGTAGTGCATGCCAAGCTCTGAATTTGTTGGAGAATGACCAACATTGGGATAACTGCATCAATGACGCGTGCGAAACGTCAACCCCAAGTCAAATTCGTGCATTGTTTGGCATCATTTTAACAACTTGCTCTCCATCAGCTCCTACAGAATTATGGGAAAAATATAAGTCAAAAATGTCCGAAGATATACTCCATCGAAAACAGTTAGTGACGTCAGATATGACTTTTGATTTTACATCAGAAATTTATAACTACACTTTAGTTATTAGAGAAGATTTGTGCGTACGTATGGCAAACAGACCTCTTCAGGATTTGGGAATGCCTTCACCTAACCGTATCGCTGCTGTTTCGACATGTGTAGAATTGGATCGTGAACAAAGTTACAGTACGAGTGATCTATTGTCGTATGTACAAAATAACATTTCCAAGTTAACGTCGGAACAAAAAGACATTTATGATACGATAATGCATTGTGTCAATAACAACGTTGGAGAAATTTTCTTTTTGGATGCGCCAGGATGTACTGGTAAAACGTTTGTGATAAAACTGATTCTGGCATCAATTCGATCAAAAAATGATATAGCGATGGCAATTGCGTCGTCCGGAATAGCCGCAACATTGCTGCCTGGTGGAAGAACTGCTCATTCCGCTTTGAAATTGCCTCTGAATTTGCATTCTACAGAAACTCCCACGTGCAATATTTCCAAATCATCTGCAATGGGTAAAGTATTGCACCAATGCAAACTTATTATTTGGGATGAGTGCACAATGGCACACAAAAAATCGCTCGAGGCTCTGGATCAATACTTGAAAGATTTGAGAGGGAAGTCGAAACCCTTTGGCAGCACATTAATATTGCTTGCGGGAGATTTCAGGCAAACATTACCTATAATACCTAGATCAACTCCTGCAGACGAAATGAATGCTTGCCTGAAAAATTCTAATTTATGGGCACACGTAAAAATATTAAAATTAACTACAAATATGCGTGTCCGATTGCAAAACGATGACTCTGGTCAAACATTTTCAGATCAATTGCTGGCAATTGGAAACGGAAAGCTCCCAGTAGACTCAATTTCAGGAGGTATACAACTACCTGCTGATTTCTGTAATTTAGTGACGTCCAAAAATGAATTCATTGAAAAAGTATTTCCGAATATTCTAAAAAATTATAAAAATAATAAATGGCTAAGTGAAAGAGCGATTCTCGCACCCAAAAATATAGACGTCCACGAAATTTAAAAATATTGTTTTGACCAAGATTCGAGACCAGGCAGTCCTTTACAAGTCAGTCGACACAGTTTTGGAACCAAATGAAGCGGTTAATTATCCATCTGAATTTTTAAATTCCATAGATCTTTCAGGGTTTCCACCACACGTGCTACAACTAAAAATAGGCGTACCAATAATACTTTTAAGAAATATCAACCCACCAAAGCTTGGCAATGGCACGCGACTTGCCGTAAAAAAAAAACAATGGAAAACCTAATAGAGGCCACAATCTTGAAAGGGCCTTTTGAGGGTGAGGCTGTTCTTATTCCTCGCATTCCCATGATTCCAACGGATCTGCCTTTTCAATTTAAAAGATTGCAATTCCCAATTCGATTAGCATTTGCAATCACCATTAACAAAGCTCAAGGTCAATCATTAGAAAAATGTGGTATAGATCTTAATACTGATTGTTTTTCCCATGGACAATTGTACGTTGCATGTTCGAGGGTCGGTAAACCTGACAATCTATTTATATGCAGCGACAATTGGACAGCGAAGAATGTTGTATATTCGCAAGTTTTACGCAGTTAATTTGTATTGTATCTATCTATCTATCTATCTATATAAAAACGAGTTGTGTGTATGCATGTTTGTTTGTTTGTAAAAAGAGCGTTTGCATATGACGTCTGTATTAGTACATACGGCTTTGTATATGCACAGACAATGGGAAAGCCAAGAATGTTGTATATTCGCAATTTTTACGTAGTTTAACCCCTGCAGACGAAATGAATGCTTGCCTGAAAAATTCTAATTTATGGGCACAAGTAAAAATATTAAAATTAACTACAAATATGCGTGTCCGATTGCAAAACGATGACTCTGGTCAAACATTTTCAGATAAATTGCTGGCAATTGGAAACGGAAAGCTCCCAGTAGTGGGAAAGCCAAAAATGTTGTATATTCGCAATTTTTACGTAGTTTGAAACACATATATAAATCTATCTATATTCATAGGTGGGACACAGGGACACAACTACAATGGCGCGTAAATAATATGGCACGTAACGACCTACGCGCGCGGGGGGGCTTGGGGGGCGCGAATCACCCCACCAACTAGGTGTTGGGGTGGCGCGAAGCGCCACCCCAACAGCTAGTATAATAAATAAATCTGGACGACCATAGAGACGAACATACGCAATAGCATCTTGAGCATATTCATGCACATGACGGGGACTGCCATTATATGACGAAGGTAAAATCGTTAATCTTCCAACGTTTGTGGTATTACCGTCATTTACAACTGCATCTCGCAAATGAATGTATTGTTCCGAGCGGAGCTTGGTCTGATTCAGACGAATATATAGCAAACGTTCTGATTCAATTTTTGCATACATATCAACGACGTATTGGTGAAACAATTGTCGGCATTTTAAAATATAATTGTCTTCATTCTGCCGAATCATTAGTCTATAGGAATAATAATACATTGCACTGCATTTCTTATTCATTTCTTTGTTAGTGGCTGGATTCATCCATTTAATATTAAAGTGATAGCCGTCGGCTATCATTTTTAACTCAACCATGTAAGGATCCTTGCCTCACAGAGGTCGGGGGAGCATGACGGTCCCAAGTCCGCAAATGAGGAGGGTTGGGCTGTGGGCTTGCAACCCACACCCGGGACCTTGAGGGGCAACCTTCAGGGGAAAAACAACTGCAACTGAAACGTCTACAACAGCCTCGGATACATCACCTCCCCAGATAACGACCCCTGCATGCCCCCGGAACCGACTTTTGACTGCGAAAGAGAATCTAAAGATGGGTTTTTGGAACGTGAGAACGATGAACCAGTTATCCAAGACAGAGCAAGTTCTTAAAGAGATGAGACAATACCTCATCGATATACTCGTTCTCAGTGAAATAAGGTGGACTGGAAATGGATTAGAGAAGTTCAGTGATGAATATGTCATGGCATATAGTGGTCACCCTTCCGTCCACCGCGCTGGTGTAGGACTTCTGATGTCGCCACTTGCACACAAAGCAATGACAAACTGGAACCCAGTTAACGAACGTATAATGACAGCTCGCTTCGTATCAAATCACACAAAAATGACCATCATCGCATGCTACGCTCCAACAAACGAAGTTGATGAAGAGGAGAAAGATGCTTTATATAACATGCTACACTCGGTCACCAAAGACGTTCCCAGGCATGATGTACTCTGCGTGGTTGGCGATCTAAATGCTAAAGTTGGTGCAGACCGCCAGTACTGCCCTGAAGTTCTGGCCCCACATGGCATGGGAGAGATAAATGAGAATGGCACACTGCTAATCGATTATGCACTAAGCAACGATTTGATAATAGGTGGTAGTATGTTCGACCATAAAACGATTCACAAGTACACATGGGTGTCCCCCGACGGCCGTACGAAGAATCAAATCGACCATTTCCTCATGTCAAGACGTTGGAGAAGTAGCCTATGTGACATGAGGGGTTTTCGAGGAGCGAATGTTAATACAGATCACATCCTGATGATAGCCGAAGTAAGAATCAAACTGAAAGCTCAGAAGCAGAAAACTAACACTGCAACACATAAACAATTTGACACCGATAAGCTGAAAGATCCTGACATCCGCAAAAACTTCTGCATATCTCTACAGAACAGATTTGAAGCGTTAAATCTGCTCGACGAAACCAATGGCTTTGATGTTGAGAATAAATGGACCTCAGTCAAGAGTGTGTACCATGACGTTGCGAAGGCCAACCTTGGCTTCAAGAAAAGAAAGAAAGAAGAATGGATATCGGATGACACCTGGAAATACATCAGTAAACGCAAGGAGACCCGAACGCTTATCCTGAATACATCAATCCCAGAGCAAAAAGCCCAATTACAACTCCGCTACAAAGAAGAGGATAAAGCAGTGAAAAGAAGTGCCAGGAAAGTCAAAAGAATTGCCATTGAGAGAAAAGCAGCCTTTGCAGAAGAAGCTGCAAAGAAAGGAGACTCAAAAATGGTTTATCGACTAACAAACGAGATAGTTGGAAAGAAAACAAATCGTACATCCCTTGTAAAAGATGAAAATGGAGACATTATTTCGGATCCACAGAAAGCTGACGAGAGATGGGCCTCACATTTCGAGAAAGTCTTAAATAGGCCCAGACCTGATGATCCAGAAACAGTACCGGATACGCCATTTTTACAAATTGACGTAAGTGCTGACCCGCCCAGCACGGTAGAAGTGACGACAGCTGTGAAAAATCTGAAAAATGGACGTGCACCTGGAGTCGATGGGATCACGGCAGAGATGCTGAAAGCGTCCCTTCGAGCCTGCATGTTCGTATGGACTGCTCTTCTAGTGGCCATTTGGAACAACGAAAAAGTCCCAAAAGATTGGACCAGAGGTATACTGGTCAAACTCTTCAAGAAAGGCGATGCACAAATTTGTGACAATTGGAGGGGCATCAATTTGACGTCTGTGCCTAGTAAAATACTAGCCTCAGTAATACTACAACGCCTAAGAGCAGCCCTGGACTCACATCTCAGGGAAGAGCAACATGGGTTCCGACCTGGTAGGTCTTGCTCTGATCTTATTTTCATTCTTAGACTGATGGTGGAAGAGTCCAGAGAATGGAACAAAAAGCTGTACCTGCTCTTCATTGATTTTGAAAAGGCGTTCGATTCTGTTGACCGAGACACTTTATGGAAGATTTTGAAATATTACGGAGTACCTGATAAACTAGTCAAAATGATAATCGCACTATATGAGGATAGTGAATGCTGTGTACGCACAGAAAATGGGGACACGCGTTTCTTCAAGATAATGTCTGGCGTCAAACAAAGGTGTGTCCTATCCCCGTTTCTGTTTGTCATTGTAATGGACTATATTCTACGGCAGTCTTCAGGCATTGGAGTGAAGATTAGCAGCCGACTGATCTCCGATTTGGACTTCGCAGATGACGTTGTTCTTCTTGAAGAAGCGAAACTGCGATTGCAGCTGCTACTCGACGCCATACACGAAAAGGCCGAGTAAATGGGACTTGCAGTAAATGTCAGTAAAACAAAGAGTATGGCCACATCTGACTCCCCACTCATATTAAAATGCAAAAATAAGACTATTGAGCAGGTCAAGGAATTTAAATATCTTGGGAGTTGGATCGAATACGATGGTGAAATAGCCAACGAAATCAAGAGGAAAATTGGACAAGCGACATCGGCTTTTAGCAAGTTGAAACCAGTTTGGCGCAGTAGTAAATACTCTATGCGCTTGAAGCTCCGCCTCCTGAATAGCAATGTGATGTCCATCCTCCTCTATGCTAGTGAATGCTGGAAACTAAACACCCAGCTAGAGAAACGTGTCCTAGCCTTTGAAAACATGTGCCTTAGGAGAATCCTGAACATATCGTGGCAGGAAAAGGTCACCAACATAGAAGTTCGCCGGCGAACCGGTCAGCCATTAGTTACTGACCTTCTGAAACGTAGGAGATGGACATACCTTGGCCACGTCCTCCTTATGCCAGAGGATCGACTCCCGAATACAGTATATGATTGGCGTCCCGAGGGGAGGCGAAAAAGAGGTCGACCAAGACACACCTTACGACAACAGTACGACCGAGACCTGAGAAATGCGGAGTTGTCTCTTCAACCACAGTGGGAGGACGTCATGGCTGCAGCTCAGCTCCGAGATGTCTGGCGAGGTTTCGAAGACGCCCTATGAGCCACCCCTGGCTCTGGAGGATCTAAGGTCTAAGCTAAGGATAGCCGTCGGGCTCCATCCCAAAAAATGATAGGATATTATAGGGCATCGTAGCATCGATGAGTTTCAACAATTCTTACCAACTGAGCGTTTCGCTTATGAAGAATAATATCTCGAGGTGAAAACTGATCACTGACCATAACGATTGCCACTTCGTCGATACTTGGAGCATTGTATCTACGCACATGTTGGCCAGGAGGCGTTTCATCAGCGGAAATAACAATTATATGCGTATCAGTAGGCATCAAATCGATGGCTGTTTTGAACAGACGCACTAAATTATTATTTTCGTGGAAAAGATGTTGCAATTGGGAAAAGATTGTCCTTTCAACGTTGGGAGAAATTTTGCAACGTGCATTCAATTCAGAATTTCTATCACTGATGAAGTACAATTATAAAAATTTTCGATTCTCGCCTGAGAATGGTAGAAGGGACACTGCTCTATGATAAATTTGCCCTTTTACTTTGAAAGTAGGCATAAATTGATCTGGATTTTCGATTTGGGAACCAAACGACGTCATTTGGAAACATGAGTTATAGTTTCTGATCTGTGATAAAAAACGCTTAGATTCTGACGTAGTTCCAGTAAGCACAGTCTTCAATGGCTCTGGTGGTGCAGCCAATAGAGGAAGTTTAACTTTTCCTGAGGCGCAACACATTCCCATTGTTAAACTATTGAATTTCAAGGCCTTGCAATAGAGACAAATTTTAGACATTGTCCCGATTTGAACACATCTACTCAAGCTATAATAATCGACTGGGCTGTACCTGAATGCCAGGCGATAATTTTCAGGTTGCTCTTGTGATTCCTTGGCACGCTTTCTTTTCTTACTTTCTCTATCAGCCGCAAGCCTGTTTTCTTGCTGTTCTTGTGATTCCTCGGCACGCCTTCTTTATTCACTTTCTCTTTTAGCAGCAAGTCTGGTTTCGCGTTGCTCTTGTGATTCCTCGGCACGCTTTCTGTTGTTACTTTCTCTATCAGTCGCAAGCCTGTTTTCTTGCTGTTCTTGTGATTCCTCGGCACGCCTTCTTTTTTCACTTTCTCTTTTAGCAGCAAGTCTGGTTTCGCGTTGCTCTTGTGATTCCTCGGCACACTTTCTTTTCTTACTTTCTCTATCAGCAGCAAGAAAATTGGCATAGACTCTTTGAGCAGCTTCCTCGGCTGTTGACATTGTAGGTTCTTCAGTCATTTTGATATTAAACCTTTTTCCGTAAGCAAATGTCTTAAATACCTTTAATGACGTCATCGTCATAATGACGACATGACGACCTGGTGACATGACGTTATCATATATACAAGATCGAATGTATGTCTGTCTATGTGTCCTGTATGCATTACTAAACTCCTTATCGGATCGCCAAGAAATTTCAAGTAGTTTTTGAGAATCCTTTTGCGAAAGTTTTAGGTGTTACGTATTTTTTACCCTCCCCACAAGGCCCTTTTAATCTTTGGAATAATTTTCACACTAATTAAAATTAGAGACCCTTGAACAAAACTACTCGACAGCTGCTTTTTTTCCAATTATTTACATTTTCTTGATATTAATTATTTAACATCACCAGACGTTTCAGTTAATATTTTTTCCCTATCATTTGAATTACTTTTAGTTTTAAAATACAACCGGCATTTAACAAGTGAAGGAAATTTTCCAGGGGTAATTTTCCTTTATAGTATTTTCTTTGAGGAGCAGCGGGCGGGTTATGCCAGAGGAATGTCAAATTGGTCGAAATTTCCTTTACTTTTTAAGGAATACATTAATTTTTTTATCAATATTGTGAGGGAATTGCGCACCTCCTCGTCTGCGCGTAGGTATGGTAACACTGTTCTTACAAGACGCAGATTAGGACTTTTATTTCCAACTTTTGACAGATTTGAACTTAACATACCAAAAGAAATTCTAGCTTAATTTAGATTACAGTACAACGCGGTCAAATGCAGAAAATTTCCTGTGCACAAAAATAAAACCATCAAGATTTTCCAGAAAATAGTGAATGTTTTTTCACAGCTTGGACTTGAGTTGACTAGAACTGCAGGGAACTTCAAACATTTTATTCTCCCTAGTCACAGCCGCTCTAACCACTTCCCTCTTGGACTCTCGTTGACTTCCGAATCTTGTCAGCACCTAGTCACTTAAGGATGTTGTGAATTATATTTATGAATTAGTTAAAATTTTTGACAAAGGTGGTTGTGGGTATTTGATACACATCCGTTTAACTGCCTCTGACAATTTTTAGAATTCACACAAAAATCCTAGTATCATCTATATATATAAAAATAAGTTGTTTTTCCACTGACGTCATTATAAGGACTGAGCATTATGACGTCACGTATGTATTTTGTATGTTTGTATATGTCGTCAAAGGCTTTGTATATGACGTCAAAGGCTTTGTATATGACGTCATTATAAGTATATAAAAAGGCGTTTCAAAGAGACATTTTTAGTATAGATCTTAAAATGACAGAAGAAACAGCCGAGGAAGCTGCTCAAATAGTTATTTCAAAGAGAAATTTTAGTATTAATCCCACAATGGCAGAAGAAACAGCCGAGGAAGCTGCTCAAAGAATTAATACCAAAAGGCTTGCGGCTAAAGAACGCAAAACCGCGCAGTTAGATGAAAATCAGCCTGGACAGCGAGAGTCAAAACGTATAAAAACTGAAAATGATAGCGATGATAATTGGGATGGGGATTTTGACTTGGATAAGATAATCAATGCCTACCAGATTTTAGTTAAAAAAATAAAGGTTCGGAGATATGTATTTCATAGTGACGAAAGACAAGCCAAGGACACCGGGACACAAATGACGACCGGGACACAGGGAATATAAATGACGACCGAGACACAGGGACACAAATACAACGAGGACACCAGAAGGGCACATGGGGGATATATAAATGACGACGGGGACACAGGGAATATTCGATTAGCAATTACTAATAACAAAACCCAAGGGCGATTATTAGAAAAATGCGGTATAGATCTGAATACTGGTTGTTATCCCATGGACAATTATATGTTGCATGTATAAGAGTCGGTAGACCTGACAATCTATTTATATGCACAGACAATGCGACAGCGAAGAATATTGTATATTCGCAAGTTTTACGTAGTTAAAAACACATCTATATCTATCTATATTCACAGGCGGGACACAGGGACATAACTACAATGGCGCGTAACTATTATGGCACGTAACGACTTACGCGCGCGGGGGGGCTTGGGGGGCACGAAGCGCCCCCACCAACTAGGTGTCGGTGTGGCGCAATGCACCACACCAACAGCTAGTAATTATTATAACAATACAAGGGGGGCTACTCCAATTTTTGTACATCCAAAGATAATAAAAAGAAGCAAATTTATGGTGTTCGAACCTCATACGAATTAGGATTGACTTGGCTGCTGCCAATCGGATTACGGTATTTAGGTCCAAAGACATCCAATAATTTGGATGAACGCACACCTTCATTAATAACCTGAAAAAGACTGAACAAATATTTGCTTTATAATTTCGGATAGCTCTACAAACCTACCTACAAAAGCCTTTTCTTTTGATTTATGGATTGTCATAATTTGACATTTTCCATTTAAAGCAGTCAGTCAATAATGGAAGCCAGACGGCAGAAGAAAGCGAGGCCGTCCGAAAAATACATTGAGACTAACATATGACCGAGATCTGAGGACGACTGGTACCTCACTACTACCTGAATGGAAAGACGTCATCGCTGCAGCAACAATGCAAGGCGAATGGAGAGGCTTTGTCGATGCCCTCTGCACTACTGATGGCTCTGCAGAAACTAAGGTCTAAGGTAAGACAAATTGTGGACAAAAGCTTAGAAGAAAACCTTTGTCAAAACCCTACGCAATTTTTTCAATCATTAAACATTTTCAATGTAAACTTGAAAAAATAAGTAGAGTAAATAATGGTAGCCAGTTCCCACCAGGCTTTTGAGCTCTTCTTGTAAAATGAATCTCAAGTACTAGTAGCGTTCGTTTTCATCGTTCTATGAAAATCCAATCCTCAGTTATACTAATAACCCGTTCGTTGTCGTTCGGTTTTACTTTGCGCTTATAAGGCCTTCTTTGAAATGCTGTTCTTCGTTCTTTTATGTCGTTCTTACAACGACAAAATGAACCTCATAGTCCGTTTCACTACTTTAATTTTACTTTTGAGCCCCAAGTTTTAAATAAGAAACAATGACAAAAAAAAACACCAACGCATTTATTGACTCACTTAATTTTGTAAATCGTGTTGATGGGCTCTCCTGAAGCCTTTGCTGATTCTACGAGGGAGCAAAGGTGGAAGCTATGTTTGTAAATTGCCAGGGTGGTGGTGGCGTTGCAAGCAAGGATGCTCCTCTTTCCGTCCCTAGGCAGTAGAAAAAACCCGCCAGCATGCCTCATAGCGGCAAGAGGGTGTAAACATCACCTCGCTTGACACCAAGTGAAGTGACGGCCAACGTGCTCCGGGCGACCGTAGGACCGGGATCCCTGCGGTTAATCATACCCAAGAAACTATGTCAAATATTTCTAATATGAGAGCAAATTTGGCTATAGCATTCCTGGCTTTAAGTAATTCGTCAAGCCTGGGGATGTCGTCGAAAAATGAGCTAGATACAATCTTATCAAGGAGACAAAGCCTGAATATCGGCTGCTGGAACCTCTATTCCATGAAATGTTCACTAACGCAAGCCTTCGTAGCTGAAGAAATTTATCTATATAACCTAGACATATTCTGTGTTTCAGAGACAAGATAGATTTAGAGACAGACAAGAACGGACGAACAGCAATTGACCTAATATCCCCTTCGGGTAAAAAGACCATACTGTTTTTCTGGCACAATGGATGGATCTGGCCTCGCAGGAGTGGGGATAATCATAACACCCAAGATCGGATCGGGACTTATGGACTATGAAGTAGTGTCTGACGGAATTGTGATGGCCTGTTTAAAAGGTCGGAGCAATAGCCGGACAATTCTATGCCCACCTCCAATTGACTCTGAACAAAATTCTTCGCATAGTCATCCTCGTGGTGTGAGCTGTGGAATTTTACACTTAATACGTCTGTAGTTGACAAAAATATTTTATCGCAAATACTTGTTTATCTATACAAAAGAAAAAAATTCTGCAAAGAAATGCAAGTTAAAGAAAAACAAATAGTGCATAATTCTATTCAAGCAGTTAAAACAATCAACTGCATAAAGGAACAACAACAATCAACTGCAACTCAACTACAATCAACTGCAGTTAAAACAATCAGCTGCAACTGGAAAGTAAAACTTTCCAGTTAGTCTTGGTTGATTGTTTGATGAGAAATAGGTTATCTTGGAATAGATTAGGTTATAAATAAGTTGAATTTCTTTGTAAATAGGTTAGAAATACGAATAAGGAAAAAAAAAATAAAACAGTTGTAATTCTATCTAAGCCGATGATACATTAAAGAGAAATAAATAAAACACTTGTAATTCTATGGAAGTAGCTTAAACAATCGCTTGGAAAATAATTGAAACTTTCCAGTTTCAGTTCATTTTTTGGTTAGAAACAGGTTATTTTGGAATAAGTTAGTTCATAAATAGATTATTAAGTTATATTTTGTTATAAATAGGTTAGAACTAGGATAAAGGGAAATTAATTAAATAATTCAATTGACTGCGAAATGACTAAAACTTCCAGTTTCACCTGATCTTTCGCAGTATTTTCACAGGCCGAGGAGTCAAAGAAATTTTTTGAGAAACCTAACATTCAAACTGGGTTGTCTTTAAAGTTTAAAATTAAAAGAAAACAGGAACTTACTTCTAAGGCCCACAGAGCCGAAGCCGATTAGAATTCCAGTAACAGCACCGAAGCAACAGGGAATTGGCCACTTCTAAAAGAATATATATATATATATATATATATATATATATATATATATATATATATATATATATATATATATATATATATATATATATATATATATATCAAGGAACCTTGAGAGATTGTCGAGTATTCTTTTGCGAAAAGTTTAGGGATAATGGCTTTTTTGCCCTCCCACAAGACCTTCTTAATCGCTCGAATAATTTTCACAGTGACTGAAATTCGAGACCCTTGAACACAAATACTTGCCAGTTGCTTCCTTTCCCAGTATTCAAATGTTCTTGATATTTATTATTCAACATCCCCTGACGTTTCAGTTAATATTCTTTTCCAAGCATTTTAAATACTTTCAGTTTAAAAATATTATTTTACAAGCGGTGAAAATTTTCCATGGGGGAATTTCCCGTTGTAGTATTTTCATACAAGTTTCAGCAGGTTATGCCAAGGGATGTCATATTGGTTGAAATCTCCTTGACTTTTTAAGAAATAATATAATTTCTTATCAGGGATACTGATATTATGAGGGATACTGATACAGGGATACTGAGGGATACAGGGATATTGATTATGAGAGATACTTATCAGGGATACTGATACAATATTATGAGGGAATTGCACTCCTCCTCGTCTGCACGTAAGCATGGCACTACTGTTCTTACAAAACACAGATTTTAGTGCTTTTATTCCTCCACGTTTTAGTGCTATTAGGCACTTACGGATGGTAGAACTGGCAAAAAACACGTAGATATGAGCAAAAGCTTTCAGATGAGCCATTAAACATCTCTCTAACAAGTTCTTACTGCCCACTAGCCCCAGCTTTTCCACTTGAGACGTGGCACCAATAGTGTCAGTTTTAGTGCCATTTAGCACTTGCAGATGGTGGATTTTATAGAGAATACGTAGATATGAGTAATATCTTTTATATGGGCTATGATGTTTTGGAAGCCCGCTAGCCCCACCATTTTAGAAATGGCACAAAAAGTGCCAAAAAAAACCCGGGAGAAAGATTAGCACTACCGATGCAAAAAAGTAATTTTGCTTGTTGCAGTAAAGATGGTGAGAGCAGTGAAGATGTTAGAAGTAGAATAGCCAAGACTCAGGGTGTTTTTTCACAATTAATAAAAGGTTGGGAAGAATAGGATACTGAGGGATACAGGGATATTGATTATGAGAGATACTTATCAGGGATACTGATACAATATTATGAGGGAATTGCACTCCTCCTCGTCTGCACGTAAGCATGGCACTACTGTTCTTACAAAACGCAGATCAAGAATTTTATTGCCGATTTTTGACAGATTTGAACTTAACCTACCGAAAGAAATACTAGCTTAATTTAGATTACAGTGCACCGCGGTCAAATGCAGAAAAGCTCGTGTGTACAAAAATAAAACGATACAATTTTTCCAGAAAATAGTGAATTTCTTTTCAAACCTTGGACTTGAGTTGACTAGAACTGCAGTGAACTTCAAGCATTTTATTCTCCCTATTCACGGCTAGTCTAACCACTTCACTCTCAAACTCTCGTTGACTTCCGATTCTCTTGTCAAAGAGTTCGTGGTAACAAACTGTAGTGAGGAGCGGCCCTGCTCAATAGTAACCGAAACTCCAAAAAACGGAATTTTGAAACCAATAGTTGCATCAAAAGAATAACATTTTTATGTTGATTTTAAATATATAAGTTTCATCAAGTTTAGTCTTACCCAACAAAAGTTACGAATCTAAGAAAATTTGCTTTATTTTAGAAAATGGACACACCCTAAAAGTCATATAACCTTAACAAAAATTACACCATCAGATTCAACTTATCAAAGAAACCTATTGTAGAGGTTTCAAGCTCCTATCAACAAAATGTGGAATTTTATATTTTATACCAGAAGGCAGATCACGGATGCATGTTTATTTGTTTTTGTCTTATTTGTTTTTTCCAAGGGGTGATCGTATCGACCCAGTGGTACTATAATGTCACGAGAGGGCTCATTATACCGGAAATTAAAAGTTCTAGTGCCCTTTTTGAGTGACCAGAAAAATTGAAGGGCACCTCCCACGCTCATTTTTTCCAAAAGTCACCGGATCAAAATTTTGAGACATCTATTTGTTCAGCATAGTCAAAAAACCTTATAAATATGTATTTGGGGACAGGTTAATCCCCCCCAGTCCCCGGGGGAGGAGCTGCAAGTTACAAACTTTGACCATTATTTACATATAGTAATGGTTATTGGGAAGTGTCCAGACGTTTTCAGGGGGATTTTTTCGCGGTTAGCCGGAGGGGTTGGGGTTACGTGGGAGGATCTTTCCATGGAGCAATTTATCATAAGGGAAGAGAATTTCCATGAAGAGGGCGCAAAATTTTCTCAGATTTAAAAAAAAAACAAGAGCCAAACGCTCATTGGCATGAGTCCTAGCAAAATTCTAAGAATCAATAGATTGATATAAAAGGAAAATCAGAGGCTTAATGGCGGTCGGAATTTAAAATAAGAGCTTTGAGACACCAGGTCCTTCTAAATATCAAAATTCATTAAGATCCGATCACCCACATCTAAGTTAAAAATATCTCATTTTTCTAATTTTTTCCTCTCATATCAGTCCCCAGATGGTTGAAACGGGGAAAGCAACTTTATCAAGTCAATTTGTGCAAGTCCGTGACAAGCCAACCAATTTTCATCGTCCTAGCACATCCCAAAGCACCAAACTCTCCAAAGTACTGGACCCCACCTAACTCCCCAAAAAAGAGCATATCCGATCCGGTTACGTCAATCACATATCTAAGACATTTGCTTATTCAACCCACCAAGTTTCATCCAGATCTCTCCACTCAAAGAGTTTTCCGAGATTTCCGGTTTCCCCCTCCAACTCCCCCGATGCCACCGAATCTGGTCGGGATTTAAAATAAGAGCTCTGAGACATGAGTTCCTTCTAAATGTCAAATTTCATTAATATATGGTCACCCGTTCTTAAGTTAAAAATACTTCATTTTTCTTATTTTTCCGAATGAACACCCCCCAGCCCTCACTCCCCCAAACAGAGCGGATCCGTTCCAATTATGTCAATCACATATCTAGAACTTTTGCCAATTCTTTCGATTAAGTTTTATTTCGATCTCTCTCCTCTAGGCATTTTCCAATATTTCCGGTTTCCACGATTTATATTTCCCTCCTCCAGACCCCTGTGTCCCCAGATCAGATTCGAATTGAAAATGGAGCATCTGAGACATAAAATATTTTTATATATCAAGTTTCATTAAGATCCGATCACCCATTCGTAAGATAAAGATACCTCAATTTTCACGTTTTCCAAGATTTCCGGTTTCCCCCTCAAACTCTCCCCAATGTCACCGAATCTGGCCAGGATTTAAAATGAGACCTCCGAAGTACAAGATCCTTCTAAATATCAAATTTCATTAAGATCTGATCACTCGTTCGTAAGTTAAAAATGCCTCATTTTTCTGAATTACCCCCCCCTCCCCAAATCTCTCAAAGAGAGCAGATCCGGTCCAGTTTTGTCAGTCACGTATCTTGGACTTGTGCTTATTCTTCCCAACAAGTTTTATCCTGACCTTTCCGCTCTAAGCCTTTTCCAACATTTCCGGTTCCCCCAGATCCCCCCCGATGACACTGGAGCCGGTCGGGATTCAAAATAAGCGATCTAAGTTACGAGATCCTTCTAAATATGGAAATTTCGTTAAGATCCGATCACTCCTTCGTAAGTTGAAAATACCTCATTTTTTCTAATTTTTCAGAATCAACCCTCCACCCAACTCCCCCAAAGAGAGCGGATCCGTTCCGGTTATGTAAATCACGTATCTAGGACTTGTACTTAGTTTTTCCATCAATTTTTATCCCGATCCCTCCACTCTAGGCATTTTCCAAAATTTTAGGTTTTCCCCGTCCAACTCCCCCCAATGTCACCAAGCCGGTCGGGATTTAAAATAAATCTCTGAGACACGATATCCTTCTAAATATCAAATTTCATTAAGGTCCGATCACCCGTTCATAAGTAAAAAATGCCTCATTTTTCCTAATTTTTCTAAACTAACCGTCCCCCCACTCCCCGCCAGATGGTGGAATCAGGGAAATGACTATTCTAATTTAATCTGGTTTGGTAGCTGATACGCATGCCAAATTTCATCATCCTAGCTTATCTGGAAGTGCCTAAACTAGCAAAACTGGGACCGAGAGACAGAGAGACCGACAGAATTTACGATCGCTATATGTCACTTGGTTAATACCAAGTGCCATAAAAACAATAAGAAAATAAATAAAAAAAGAAAATAGAACAATGAGCAAATAGAATAAATGAAGATTCAGGGGTCATTCTCGAAGAGTGACCCCTGAAGAATGGGACAAAATTCAAGCTTTAGTGTAAAGAGTGAGTTATTGACGAGGGGGCGGACCCCCTCCTATCCGTAACAAAAACGTTCGTAAAAACATAAAAAGTTCTAGTTGTTTTTTTAAGTAACCAAAAATTAGAGGACAACTAGGACTCCTCCCCCACCCGTTTTAATAAAAATCGTCCGATATAATAAAAATCGAAACTATGAGAAAGTCATTTAGCAAAAAAAAAGTTAATTCTGTTATAATTATTCATGTACGGTGAGCCAAAATCAAGACATGCATTAATTCTGAAACGTTCAGAAATTATATAAAAAAGAGGTTTTTTTTAACCGCAAGTAAGGAGCGATATTAAAACTTAAAACTAACAGAAATTAGTCCATATATGAAAGGGGTTGTCCTCTCGTCAACACCTCACTCCTTACGCTGAAAAAAAAACTTGTTTTCTTATTTAATCGCAGAGTAGGGTCAGTGTCTAGTCATTTAAGGATGTTGTGAATTTCACTTATGAATTAGTTAAAATTTTGACAAAGGTGGTTTTAGGATATTTGAAAAATACCCCGTTTAACTGCCTCTGACAATTCATAGAATTCACGCAAAAACCCTAATATGATAATTATTATAACAATACAAGGGTTCTTACTTCAATTTTTGGACATTAAACAATTTTTAAAAAGAAGCAAATTAACGGTATTCGAACCTCAGAGGTATTACAGACTTGACTGTTGCCAATCGGAATACCCTATTAAAGATCAAAGCACATTCGATAATTTGGATGAACTATTCACACGGCTTCGTTAATGCCCTGAAAAAGATTGAACAAATATTTGTTTTATAATTTCGGATAGTTCTACAAGCCTACCTACAAAAGCCTTTCCTTTTGATTTATAAATTGTCATAATTTGCCATTTTCCATTTAAAGCAGTTAGTCAAATTGTGGACAAAAGCTTAGAAGAAAACCTTTGCCCAAACACTAAGTAATTTTTTAACCATTAAACGTTTTCAATGTCAACTTGAAAAATTAAGTAGAGTAAATAGTGGTAGCCGGTTCCCACCAGGCTTTTAAGGTATTTTTTTAAATTGAATATCAGCGTTCATTTTCATCGTTCTATCAAAACCCAATCCTCAGTTTTACTAATAACCCGATCGGTTTTACTCTGCGCTTATTTAGCGCATTGTAAAACCGATCGGGTTAGGGAATCGGGAACAGAAATGCTGTTCTTCGTTCTTAGTATGTCGTTCTCACAACGACGAAATGAACCTCATACTCCATTTCACTACTTTAATTTTACTTTTGAGCCTTTTTTTTTTAATAAAAAACTGTGACAGAAAAAACCACCAGTGAGTGACTCATTTAATTTTGTAGATTTTGTTGATAGGCTCTCCTGAAGGCTTTGCTGATTGTAAGTGGTAGCACAGGGGGGAAGCTAAACTTGTAAATTGCCACGGTGGTGGTGGCGTTGCAAGCAAGGATACTTCCCCCTTCTATCCCTAGGCAGTAGAGCGAAGCCGCCAGCACACCTTATAGCGGCAAGAGGCTGTAAACGTCACCTAGCTTGACGTCAAGCGAAGTGACAACCAACGCGCTCCGTGCGACCCGTAGGACTAGGGCCCCTGCGGTTAATCATACCCAAGAAACATCCAGAAATTTGTCAAATATGTCTAATATGAGAACAAATTCGGCTACAGCATTCCCGGCTTTAAGCAATGCGTCGAGGCTGGTGACCTCGACAAAAAGTGAGCTAGCTATCATCTTATCAAGCAGACAAGGCCCGAATATCGGCTGCTGGAACCTCTGTTCCATCAAATGTTCACTAGCGCAAGCCTTCGTAGCTGAAGAATTTTATCTACCTCTAAGTCTAGGTTATACACCTAGACATACTCTGTGTTTCAGAGATAAGATAATTCAGAGACAAAGACAAGAATAGACAAATGACCTAATAGCCCCTTCGGCTAAAACGGCCATTATGTTTAATTCTGGTCGAATGGATGGAACAGCCTCGCAGGAGTGGGAATAATCATGACGCCCAAGTTCGCATCGGGACTCCTGGACTACGAAGCAGTGTCTGACAGAATTGTGAAGACCCGTTTAGAAGATCAGAGCCATAACCTATTAATACCATCTGTATATACCCCTATTCGAAACGCCCCTGACCCCCTGAAAGACAAATTCTACGACGACCTCCAACCTCTAGCAAGGACATCCTCGTAATCAGCGGTGAATTCAATTCCAGGATTGGCACTAGATTAAACAATTCCAAATGGGCCACTGGCAACCATGGTTTGGGCGACCGCTGTAGCAACGGAGTTAGACTCATGTTTGCTATACTGAATAATCTCAGTTTGGCTAATACATGGTTTAAACACAAATCGTGCCACACTTACACTTGGAGATCCCGATATGGTCGAACCCACGCCCAAATCGACTATTTACTCGTTTCTCGTCGCTGGAAGTCAATGATTGAAGTCTCGAGAGTATTAAGAAGAAGGGGACACTGGATCAAAAAGTGGGCCGGGTCATTTTTTACTAAAATCAAAAGTTAGATTCCGACTCAGCTCCAAAACAAATTATCTGCAAAATGACACGTCCTAGACATAGAGAAACTCAAACTCCCTAAAATTAAAGAAACTTTTATACTCGAACATACGAACAGTTTTGCTGAACGTCAATGATGAACACCTCCATGGCATTCTCGAAGAAGTATGGAGGACCAACTCTTTCCCAAAAGATTGGAAGACATCAGTCATCCTCCCATTCTATAAGAAAGGAGACAAAACCGAATGCAAAAATGACCGCCGAATAAGTCTCATAGACATTGCAGTCAAAATATTCGGGATCATACTCTTGAACCACTTCAAAGGGACAAGGGAGGAAAGAACTCGAGGAAATCAGGCCGGCTTTCGACCAGGTAGGGGATATAATGATAATATTTTCGCCTTTCGCCTCATTATCCAGCAGTTTGAAAGGTACAACCTACCCGTGATCTTGATGCTCCTGGACTTCATTGCCGCCTTCGACTCTGTCACTCGCCAGAAACTTTGGAAGATCCTAGAGAATGACGGAATGCCGCTGAAGTTTATTGAACTGATGAAGGCATACTATGACGCGTCAGTGAGCCGAGTTAGAGTCTATGGTGAAGACACCGAAGAATTCCTGGTTGAGTTCGGAGTAAAACAAGACTGTGTCCTCTCTCCGACTCTGTTCAATTATTGCATCGATTGGGTGCTTGAAAATGCTCTGTCGTCTTATCCAGGAACGTAGATTGGACAGAATCTCTCACTGACTGACCTCGATTATGCGGATGATGTTGGCCTCTTGTGAGACCCCGTAGAAGCCCAAAACATGCTTGACAATGTGCTGGCCTGGGCAGAGCTGGTCGGCTTGACAGTCAGCACAGAGAAAACGAAATTCATGGCTATTAACCCAACACAGGACCATTCTCACTAACCGCCAACCAAGTTCAGCTGTAAAAATTCAACCGTTTCACATTACCTAGGCTCCCAGCTTTGTACTGACGGATCTTCTGACACTGATATCCAACAGAGAATAAAGAAAGCACAGACAGTCTTTGCATCGCTTCAGAAATCCTTATGGAATCGCCGTGAAGTCAGTGTCCGAACGAAATTTCGAATCTGAATGGCACTAGTCCGTACCGTTCTCCTTTGCGGATGCGAAACATGGTCAGTAAAACTACAGCATGAAAATACACTGAAGATGTTTGAGCATACTTGTCTGCGAAGAATTCTCAGAGTACAGCTACGTGGACATATCTCCAACGCGGATATACGTCGAACGTGCCATATTCAGGGAGATGTTGCACTCACTATTAAAGAAAGCCGTTTGAAATGGTTGGGCCATGCATTACGGAAACCGCCATAGTACCTGCCTTGCCAAATACTTCTAGTTGAGCCTATTAGCTCCTGCAAGAGACGCCAAGAAGGACAGAGGAAGAAATAATGGAACCTGGCCAAGTCAGACCTTGAACCTATCGGGGGTTTCAAAAAGTTCGGTCACAGATGGTCAACTCAGTGGCTCACTTTTGCAGAGCAGCTGGCAGAAGATCGAACAGCACGGTCCAAGAAGGTCTCCAAGATCATCGATGCCGGGTGAGGTGGAAACGCCTGATTCCCACCACAAGTACAAGTAAGAAAGTACATTAGTGGATGGTTCAATTGTGAATGGGAATATAACCTCTGATGTGATTTGGAGTTTTGCTCCGAAAATAGAACCTGGAACGCTACTCTTCCAATGTCTTCCGATCAATCGAAACGAATATATCAACAAATGTTCTAGAACCCGTATTCACATTGTGAAAAGTATAAAAATTAGACCAATTTAATTTCCAATGACCTGTTTTCATTTTTAATGTAGAGATAGAAAATGTCCAAGATATATAATATTTGACGTTAGAATGATGTAAAATGGACAGAAAAAGATGTAAACTGAATGGATGAGTTAGACGAGGCAGATGCCCATTTACTATACTACTTTCGGGAAAGTACGAGGTGTGGGAGAGGGGATATTCACCTTCCCATCCCCCTGAATCTCAAAAAGGGCACTAAAACTTCTGATTAGCAATCCAACAAGCTCCCTCCGAAGTTTATGTGATCACCCTTCCTATATTAACCTTAAATGCCCCCAGGGCATAACTTACAGCCCTTCCCCTGAGGGCTTTGATTGCTCTCCAACCACTTTCGACTATGAAAAGGGCACTAGCGTTTTCAATTTCGGCAATGGAGTAAGCCCTTTTCGAAGTTTCTACGACAACTCCTGCGATAGTAAGTGCCCTGGCCTAAAACCAAAAGAAAAATAAATAAAAGCAATAAATAATACATTGTGTCCACATCGCCCTCTACATAGGCAGCACTATTACGCTGCCTATGATTTAAGAAATGTATTTGCAGATCTTTCAAACCTCATAAATTAGGATCGAGCAAAGTTGTGAGAGTGGGGACGAAAACGGACCAACGTGGTAAAATTGAAAAATAAAATTTTGTCCAGGATTATTTTCAGATTTATTGGTAGTAAAAACTTTAATCTGGGTAAGAGCATTTAGATTTAATGGGGGTTCCCCCTGGGGGAAGTAGCACATTGGGTACTACCCATCCACAACAGACAAACCATATAACCGAAACAGGGTCAATACCAGCACAAATAGGATTCTCATCTCCACAAACATCATTCTCACCTCCACACATAGCATACTCACCACCTCACACCCAGGCATTTCCAGTATACTCTGGACAGCCCCATCACCCACCTAAAAATTTTCACTTACAATACCCTCAGTCAACATATCAGGAAACACAAGGGCCCCACACAGTTTACTATGCACCCCTGCCATATACAAGCCATCAAGGCCATTTATATCATACCCCCCAAACCCAGAATTTACAATTTGTACCTTCAGTGAGTGTCCATAATAGATTTTCAGGGTTATCAGTTGATTATCCTCTCTTCCCCCAAGAAGAGGAGGAGGACATCAAAAATGTCGTAAATCCCATGGAGGCTGAAGGGATTAGGGATTAGTACTAAAAAGAAATGGTAAGAGAAGTGGATCACCTCTAGAGCAAGAAACCTCTAAAACTGTTAAACCTCCTATAGTGGACAGATTTTTAGAGAAATCCAATACAAGGAATAATTGAAAAGAGTCAACTACTGATTTTGTAAGCAGTGAATCAGTGGCTAATCTTACAGTGGTTTTCACTTCACAGGTAAAACTTCCATCAGACAGAGCAATCACTCTAGAGCTAAAGAAAATTCTTCAAACTGAAAAGTTTGACTTTTACTCAAACTATGATAGGAATAGGCTTAATGTATATGTCCAATCACAAACTGTATTGGATACTTTAATGAAAATAAAGAAGTTTGACAATGTTGAAGAAGCACCTGAAGAGAAAAGACAGGTCAGCTATGATGTAATCAAGCAAATAGCACTAGATTACACAAAGGAAGAAATGATAACAGACCTCAGGGCAGAAACTAAAATTGAGATTAAGGAACTAAAGAGGAAAAGATACAATCGAGAGACCAAAAAATTAAAGGATAGCCTGAGTATTTGTGTTGCATTTGAGAGCAACTCTCTACCTCAGAGCATTTGGCTTTATGGAAGAAGAAGGAATATTGAGAGGTACAACCGACCAATAATACAGTGCTTTAAGTGTCAAAAGTATGGCCATACTCAAGAAAAATGTAGGTCACCACATGCGGTATGCTTGAGATGTGCAAACAAACATGCTTCTAAAGAATGTCCCTTAAAATTAGAAACAAAAGAGTCTGGAAAATACAAAAAGTATGTCTGTGCTAACTGTGGGAAAAACAATTCAACAACATCTGGTAGCTGCCCAGCCCGCCAACAAAACCGTGAAATCATAAAAATTTCAGTTGCCCAAAATTTGCCAATGAACAGAGCAGCCAAGGCATACCAAAGTTATGCAGATGCACTGAATAAGAGGACTGTGAAAGAGCAAGCCCTCCTCGAACCTAAAAAGACCCTTCAACAGCTAGTGTTATTTGTATCCAATGTGCCAGAAGTGATAGAAATCAAGGAATTAGAAATGAAAGATAGGATTGTGAAGTTATGTCATCTTATGCACTCATTGTTCAAAGTTGATATCAATGTTGAAGAAGTTTGGAATCTAGCAAATAAATCAGAATGAAAGTGCTGTCTTTTAACATCCAATCTATTCTGAAAGGGAAAAAGGATTTACTAGATTGCTATTTAGAAAAAGAAAAAATTGATGTTGGGTGCTTTCAAGAAACATGGCTACAGCCCCAGCATTCATGTAGACTTAGAAATTATGAAGTAATAAGAAAAGATAGAGCAGGACAGTCAAGAGGAGGAATATTGATTTGTATTAAAAAGCCTTTAATGTTTCAAAAACTAGATATTGAAGAAATTGCAAGTTCTAAAATTGAGATGGTAGTTTGCCGAGTATTCCTGGGCAAGAAGGATACAGTAGTTATTGTTAATGTATATAACCCTGATGGAAATGAACCACAAACGGAGGACATATTTAATAAAGTGAAAAAAGAGATTAAAGATAAAGAGCCTTTTATAATTACTGGTGGCTTTAATGCTCATTCAGATGCCTGGTGTTTATGTGGATCTCATAATCGTAGTGGTATAGGTATCCTAAATGCTCTGGATAAAAATGATGATATTGGCCTAGTGACCCCACTTGGACTCCAAACAAGAAGAAATCCAATTACAGGAGTATACTCTACCATCGATCTGGCATTCTCAGCAGTAGCAATAATCAATCAACTAAATATTAGCTTAACTTCTGAACCAACTTTAACCAGTGATCATGAGCCAGTGATAATTGAATATAAAGAATCTGTACCTAGAAATCAAACCCAACCAACACACCCTACCTTTAAATTGAAGAAAGTTAACTGGAATTACTTCCAGGAAGAACTTACAAATATAAGTCTTGAAGAAGAACTGGCAGCAGTAACAACTACAGAGAAGAAAATTGAGAGATTACAGGATCTACTGCTGGAAGTGGCTAAGAAGACTATCCCTTTCAAGACACTGGGCAACAAGACTAGAAATGAACCAGTATGGTGGAATGAAGTGCGCAGCCTAAGTAAAAAGAAACTCAACCAAGCTTCTAACAAATACAACAAGATTCTGACAATCGAAAATTATAGAAATAAAATATTGGCCCAGGCAGAATTTAGAAAAACAATAAAAGAAGCTAAAGAAGAATCTTGGAAGCAATTTGTTGAGAATCTCAGCTTCAGAGATCCATTTGGAAAAGTGTACAGCTTCATTAGAAAGATGAATAGGAGAGCATTTTACCATCATCCACAGGGGCCAACAACCTTCCAAGGACAAGTGATTGCTGATAGCAAAACAAAAGCTGAAGCAGGAGCAAGTCATATCCACCAGACAATAGGTAAGAAAGATCCATTTGAAGGAACCAGTCTATCCTCAACAACTTTCATTAAAGCAAGAAAACTTTCGATAGAACAATCAAAATCAAATTACAATAAACCCTTCTCAAAAGCAGAATTTGAATTTGTCATAAAGAAACTACCAGAAACTTCACCCGGCTGTGACAACATACACCCAGTTTTCTTTAAAAGGTTGACTGATAAATGGAAGGTTATTTTACTACAACTTATCAACAAGTTGTGGCAGGAGGGCAATTTCCCTACAATTTGGAAGAATGGCACAGCTATCATGATCCCAAAACCAAATAAACCAAACAAAGTAGAAAACCATCGTTTTATAACTCTCCTTCCAGTTGGAGGTAAGATATATGAAAGACTAGTAAAGGAAAGGCTGAGATTTGCCACAGAGGAAGCTAACCTGCTGCAGGATATACAGACAGGTTTTCGCAGGGAAAGAAATACAGTGGATAACCTGATCAGAATGCAGAGAGACATCATTCATGCACTCAATAATGGTAAAGTGATGATTGCAGTGTTATTGGATGTTAAAGGAGCTTTTGATAATCTGGTTCACAGACAAATACTAGAAGGTCTGTCTAAAGCAAAAATTAATGGAAATCTAATGGAATTTACACTGAGTTACCTGTCAGATAGGAAAATTGTTGTGAACGTAGGACAAGAAAGATCAGAAGAAATAGGGGTGGAAAGAGGTGTTCCACAAGGTAGTGTTCTTGGGCCAGACTATTATAATGTTGGAGAATTTGATATCCCCCTAGAAGACAATAACTGCAAAGGAGGAATCTTTGCAGATGATAAGAATATTTGGACAGTCCAAAACACAGTAGAAGAAGCAGAAAAAGCAGTCCAAGAAACATTGGCTCAAATAGAGTTATGGTCCCTAGGAATAGATCTTGATTTTGAACCATCCAAAGCTAAAGTTATGTTGTTCACACCCAAGAGGAATATTAGGCCTCCCCAACTTACTCTATTTGGAGAGGAACTGCTAGTAACAAATTGTCAAAAAGTCCTTGGAATATACATTGATGTTGACTTCAAATTCAGCCAACATATCAAATATCTGTGCAAAGCGACTGAACTTGATGAAGATGCTTTCGTGTGGGAAGCATGGTGTCAACATAGTTACAGCAAGACAATTCTATATCAAATACATTAGACCTAAAATTGACTATGGGAGTTTGATATACAGCATTGTCTCAGAATCCACTCTCAGGAAACTTGATTCAATACAGAATACTGCTCTAAGATTAGCATTTGGAGCTCACCAGAGTACCCCAATTCCTTTTCTCCTGAGTGAGTCTGGTGTGGAGAAACTCAACACAAGAAGAGAAAAAAATGCTTATAATGTACATGAACCATCTATGGAAAACAGATCTCAATCACCCAGTTAAGAAACTGATAATTAAACCTGGACTGACCCACACTAGAAATCACCTTAGGAAAAGGAAGCGTCTGAATCCTTTTGAAAAATTTGAAGAACTACTTACTCAGGAAGGTATAGAAGTACCTATTACCCAAATGCTACGTTATGAAAAACCACCAAAAATTCCCCCTTGGGATTGGGTTGAGATTGAGTGTGAGATTGACTACATGGAAAAAACAGGAAACAACCCCCTATTAATGAAACAAAAATTCCTCTCAGTATTGAATAGCAAGTATGAAGAATATGTGAAAATATATACAGATGGTTCAAAAACAAATGGCTTAGGAGTGGGCTGCTCAACAGTGGTTCCCGAATTCAATACAGAGATAACAAAGCCACTTAGCAAAGAATCAACTGTTTTTTAGGCAGAAATAAAAGCAATTGAAAGTGCACTAGAATGGGTAATTGAAAAAATTAGTGAAAGTGATCAAAACCAAAATAAGTTCCTCATATGCAGCGACTCAAAATCAGCCCTCCAATCCCTTAAGAATTTTCCAAATAAACCAAAGGATGAGGTCCATAAGTATTATAGCTCTATTCTGAAGATTTGTGAGAAAGGAGTAACAACACAATGTTTGTGGTGTCCAGCCCATGTGGGGGTGGTGGGTAATGAAAGAGCAGATAAATATGCCAAAAAGGCAGCACAAAAGTTGCTTCATACACCTCCTACAGAACCATATAAACAGGTTAGAGAGATGGTTAAAAGTATTTACCAAAAACATTTTGAGGAAATGAGGGATGATAGTAGTAATATAGCTCTTACCCAGAAAAAGAAACCTGGTTTTGATTTGAAAAATTACAGTAGATTGAAAAGAAAATATGGTTGCTTAATGTTCCGTTTTCGGTCAACCCATGTAGGCATTAAGCATAGGCTGTTTATCATAGGCAAAGCTGATAGTCCTCAGTGTGATAATTGTAGTGAGATAGAGAGTATTTTCCATTATGTTGTTGATTGTAAAGAATATGAAAATTTAAGAAAAGAAATGAGAATGTTGTGTAAAGAGGAAAATCTAGGAGAGCTTTCAGTGGGGCTTGCATTAGGAATTGTGATTGATGACGAATCTTTGAAGTATAGGATGATAGACTTGTTTATTAAGTTTATTTGTGAAAGTGGTAGAGAAAAGGATTTTATCTGATTCTGATAATATTGTAAATGCTATATTGACAGTGATGTAATAGGGATTGATTTGTATGTGGACTCTATTTGACTGAGTGTTTTAATATTGATCTAGGCACTTGATGAGTGATTTAAAAAAAAAAAAAAAAAAAAAAAAACCTGCTATAAAGGAAGATTATTTGTTCTTTTTAGTTTGAAGCTGAGATGAAATAATAATTGCTGCATTGAAAGTAGCTGTAGCTAATGGTGAAAAGCCAAAAGAAAGGAAATAGTCATATTGAAAGAAGTCTCAACTGGCATTGCTGTGAAGAGGAGACTCAAATCTCTCAGATCAGATCAGCAAAGTTGTGAAGTTGAAAACAGTCTTCTTGTACTTCATTTAAGCTTTCATAACACAAAAGATTTTTAAAGGTCAACAAAGGTCACAGCCTTCAAGAGGGAAAAGGAGTTGAGGTAGATACTTAAAAACACTTTCCTGTGGCATAATTTGGTCAATAGACCATTCCCTTGGAGTTTCATTTTCCTAACCAAACCCCTTTCCAAGACAACAAGAAGTAGCTAAACTAGAACTTTACCAAAAATTGCCATTTTCCTTGTATCAAAAGACTTTGTGAAATGAAAAAAAAACAACTGAAGAACTGCCTTATTAAAAAAAAATCTATAAACAAGGGAATAAATTGTGTCCAGACTTAATTTTTCTGTCTCTAAGTCAAGTGCAGCAAGTGCCAAACATCTGTAAGGTCCCTGATGTAAAATCATCTCCTGCTACAGCTTCCAGCAGGAGTTCATTGTCAGAGTCAATTTCCTTTAGCAACTCTAATGCTTGTTTTGCTACATCCACAAGTATATTTTCCTTTTTTGTTGTACCGTTTGATTGAAATTTTATCTGTGGTTTTGAAATTTTATCTGGCTAAGGAAAGCTGTCATAAGCCATTTTATCAGTTAAAACGACGTTCTTAAAACAGTGAAATAAAACACAATTTAAGAGTAAAACACAGGATATTTTGGTAGAACTAAAAACGACGGACGGTGAAAACGAATGCAACTATTGTTAACAAGCTTGACTTTTTACCTTTGTAACAAGACTAAAAAACAAGAGCTTTATGTTAATCTTCTGAAGAAATAATTCAAACAAATATTTCAATTAGTCCAAAAATCCCTTTCATGGATATGGCCTGATCCCCTAAGCTTAGATACAATATTAAAATTAGAAAATTAATATTAATAAAATACAGAAAATTTATAAAAGAAAGTGAAAATAGTGAAATAATCTGTCGAAACGCCATTCTTAGTATGTAAATCCAAAGGTTATGCCGGATGGCCACAATGAGAGATTACATTTATTACGGACGAAAAAATCAATTAAAATGCCCAGTCACTCATTCAGCTCCTTTGACTCCCGCCTCCCTCATCAAGTATTTTGGATAGCTTGGCCTCAATCCCATAAAAGAAAATTTCTATGTATATGCCTACTTTCAGTACAATAATATGGTTTGAAAGAGGGCTTACTTGCCATGGTTTATCCCAGTCCAGGGGAATAACAATTGCAGATGCCCATGAGCCTGCAATGGTGAACCAAGTAAGAGTTCTCACACATTCTTCCTTCCAATCAGTGCTTGGGTCAAGTGATCTACCAAAATATTTTCCATAAATTTAACAATAACCAGTGCATCCCTGTGTGTCATAAAGGGTTGCACACAATGATGCCAATTTGCGACAATTTAGGGAGACGAGGGCAAAATGTATTTTTCAATATCCTGGGTGGGGCGCAAAATTATTGTTTTTATTTTTTCAATGAAATTCCTAAAAAAGGCTTTTCTAATAAAATACCTCCAACAAAGGTAATTTTCCAAAATCTAGAAGGCATAGCCCCCCTCTCATTGACGCCTTTGGTTGCAGGCGGGTGCAACCCTGAGGGGAGGAGTGCAGAGTAAAAAAAAAAGTAAAATAAAATTAAGTTAGCCTACAAACCTATATCACCGGGAATGCTCCCTCTCCCTATAATTTATATATACAGTCAGGAGGATGAATATTCTAGTTAAGGGCTACGATATAATAAACCTACACACAAAGTGTAGGTTAGAGAAAAAAAGAAATAAATTAGACATTAAAATTTTTTAATTCTTGAAAATCTAAATCTATATTAGAAATCCATGATCCGTCTTTACTCCCTTCCGCCACCCACCTCCTTAAAAAAAATAATACTTAATACAAGCCTGATGGAACAAGAACACCAAACTTGTTTCTTTTATACTTATTCTGTATATAATTTATACCATTTCACTGTAAAACATTTTGGTTATTATTATAATATTTTTATGCCTAAATTGTAGTTTGATATTAGCAATATGAATTATACTACAAGAAAGATTAAGATTAGTAACACATTTGAGGTAAGTTAACAAATCAATGAACCACCTGAAGGGAGTAAGATGAAAGACAGACAGGCGCTGAAAAAAACAAAAAAAAAAAAAAAACATTGAAAGGCATGTAACTCCTTAAACTATTTAACAGGCATAAATGTAATTATAGATCCACTTGGAAAATACATAAAAACAAAACTAAAACAATAAAAGATTTTAGACAACCAGATCATAATGTTTTGGAAAACGACAGAGATTGCAAACAACTTAAAAAAAATTTATTGTTTAGAAAATAAATATGGAGGATCTCAATATTTCAGGACGCATTATAGTATTTTGTTATCACTGATTTTTGGGACAATATTCATTTTTATAAGAAAAACAGTGGCAGATCCGGAGGGGTGTGCGTCAAAAATTTGTTTTCGAGTCTTGCTATGGCACTGAGGCAAAAAAATTGAATATCATTACTTTTTTTGGCTGTCTTTTTGGTTTTTTGGGATTGCTCTTTTTGCTAAACAGGTAAAAAAAAATTAGGGGATTTGTATAATAGAAAGTAAATGAGAAGTGCAAACATTAGTAATTTATTTGATTTTTTTTTCAAACATTTACTTTTTTCGATTTATTGATTTTTTTCAAATATTTTACTTACAAAATTTTGATAAAAAGTGGAAATTCAGACAACTTGAGTTAACCATGGAAATGGAATCTAGCTTCAATATTACTTCAGAATTTCTCACCTTCTCAATACCAACCACTCACAACATATGATTATATTTTTTATAGGGGTTGCATATATTTGTCCATAAAATTGTCTAAACTGCTATATATAATCGCTGAGGATTTTTATACTTGCACCATCCAATCATACTTCCACGATTGGTTGTTTATAAATCAAATCTTTTACACGACAATTCTCTTACTTAATGCTAAATTTGAGTCAAATTTCAAATTTTTATTTTTGTGTCAACAGAAATATCGAGATTTAAATGTTTGAATTGAATATCTGAGAATCTCAAAATAAAAATAAAAGTAATTAGAAATCTACCATAGCTTGAAGCCCTGTTTAAATCACCAATCTATGCCTATCAAATAAAAATAACAAACACATAACTATTTACTTAACTATTATTAACATATTATTTTGAAGAATGTTTCAACTCATATACTTAGTTTCAAACAAATACCTACATGCTGACGATTTTGGTCTTTATTCGAATATATTAAGATGAATAGAAGAGGACGTACTAGCAAAGAGCTCTAAACTGACAGGAATCTAGACTGAGAGGACTAACCATTATAAACATTCGCCGAAATATTGAGGTAGAGATCGACCGCATAATAAGTAGATATGGCGGGAGTGGAAATAGAGAAATAGACTTTTTCTTATAAAAGAGTGAATTCTATAATTTAAGCGAAATATATCAAGCTTTAAAAATTGGAAAGATACATTGTTATGAAAAGTAAAATTTTGATAAGTAAATTTTTGAGATTTCGTCAAAGTTGACACTGTTTATCAAAACACTATTTTTCAATAGAAACAGTCATTAGTTAATGCTTTATTGCCTACACTTAAAACCTTCGTTTCAAATGTCTTCTATACAAATCTATCTCTTCTTTCTGTTTTCTTGTTGTAAAACAAAAACATGTTGTATGTTTTCTTGTTGTATAAGAACTAGTATTTAATGTCTAATATATTTTTTAAGAATATACAAGTTGTATCTTTATCCTCATTTCCTACTCTTCATTACTATCATAGTTACCAAGTGATGCCAAAAAGTTAGGCGACATGCTAAATAGTTTGACCTATAAAAATTGACACAAAGAATGCATGACCTCAAAAGATGGTTCAAAGACCAATTTTTTTATTTTTGACAATAAAAAGCTTAATTCACTCACTATAGTTGTCAGAAGTGCAAAGGCAAGGAATTATGCAGAAAATATTAAACATCTTTTTTTTTATAGCTGATGAACAGCTTTTTTTATGACAGGATGGTTTTTATAACTTGTCATTTTTTGTATAAATTTTTTTTTTATACAATTTTAACTTCAACAGATTTATTAGAACTTTAACCCTTGCCAGATTTTAGACTAAATTTATGTCCATTTCCACTACCTACCTACGACGCATAATTGTCGAGGTTTCCTTCAAATTGTAGGTATTTCTTTGTTTGCAAGTTTATCCGAGCGACTTATTATGCCCCCCCTCCCCAAAAGAAATTCCTGGATCCACCCCTGAAGACACACCCCCTCAATATCCCTATGTTCTTTGTCAATTAAGCACCGTTGAAAATGACAATTTATCGAATACCGTAATTGGCCAAAAAAAAAAAAAAAAAACACTCAAAGAAAACACCTGTTAGTAGAAACTTACATTTTTACCTCAAGGTCAGGATTAAACAGGGTGAATCCCAAGGTAGGATTCACCTACATTATATAACACTGCTTATTTAATAATAATAAAAAAATCCTGTTTTGATTGCTATCTAAACTAAATATGTGTGGCAGGGCTAAATTTCCAGTGGCGTATCTAGATAGAAAAGGATTTTAAAATCTAGACCCATCCCCCCCCCCCATAAAAAAAAAACAATGAATATCATGCGAAATTCATATTTCTCTATCAAATAATGACTACATATTTATTTTAATGTTAACCCTTTAGACATTACTTCTCAACTTTGAATGCTACCAGGTGAAACTAGTTAAGAGTGGGAAATGATTAAATAAAAATATAAAATGAGCACTTGTATGTTCTTACCTCTGCCCTATAATTGACTCGAGAAGTGACTTATCTAGGGATAAATGTAAAGCCATTCGTGGTACAACTAGTAGAATAGACATCAGCATAGCAAAGCCACCAGTTTCTTTAACACTGAAACATATCAAAAAAAATGTATTAGAGTGGCTTTACATCAAGAAAATATAAAGAATTTCAAACAAAATAGAAAATCATTTACTCCTTATTTTTGTATGGTGCTGTTAAACATGTTTTTTTTTCTATTTATTTTCTGTAATTTGACTTATTGACGGTTCACATTTAATTTTTATAGTTTTACTTGTACAGGATCTTGATTGAAGTATTACTAAGTAAATAAATCATTACAGCAGCACAGGCACATACAAATTACATTTAGTACACTGGAATTGGATGAACCTAAATGTGATGAGTTCTTGGCAGAGCCAAAAAGTATATGATATAGATATTTATTCACCCTATTCTACAATTTAACAAAAAAGATAAAGTACCTGGGTGCTTTTTGGCTATCTATGATGGTATTAATACGAGCTAAAAGCCAAAGAAACTGAGGATAGACGAGCCCAAGCAGACATTGCCCTGGTAACAGCTTTAATTGACTTTCTAGCTTTTTGAGAAATCGTGAGGTTAGAATAGCTGCTAGTGGGTATTGTACAAATTTTCAGGTTAAAAATGATTTGGGTGTACCCCGAGGGGGAGTTTTAAGTCCTATTTTGTTTGTAATTTGTTGCAGTGACTTGGTCATGTCCACTGTACTTGGCTGCAAAACTTGTATATATGCTGGTGACATTGCCCTAGTAACAACTGGGAAAACACCTCTTCTTTTACAGTCAGGGATGCAAAAAGCATTAAATAATGTTCAACAATGGTGCAGCAAAAATAATATGACATTATCACCAGAGAAAACAGTTGGTATGCTATTCTCAAAAACTAATAATAATGCTGCAATACCACAAGTAAATGTTATAAATCAGGCTATTAGGCTGGATGACTCTTTGTGCTACCTATGCCTAATTTTTGATAGTAAAATGACATGGTTGAGACACATAGAGTAATTGTTAGGTAATATTAGGAGTAGATTAAACCTATAAATGTAATGTGCCTAGGGAAAAGGGGTGCTCTTTTTAAGTGTCTTAGTAAAATTATAGAGTTTGTTATTGTTAGTAAGTTTGATTATGGTAGCTTTATATGTGGTTATACTAGTCAAAAGAATCTAAAAAAGTTACATACAGTGTTCAACATTGTACTTAGGCGATCCATTGGCTGCCTAAATAATACCCCTATTCCAGCAATGATGATTGAATTGGGGATGATCACGCTTAAGCTAAAATGTGACTGGTTACTTGTGAAGCATTTCACTAAAAAAAGCTAGTCTTAATGAGGATATAACCAAGATTGAAATTATAAATAATTATAACAGTGATGTTAATTTTAGGGATAGGAATACTCCAGCCTTTTATATGTGTAACAACTTGCTTTCAAGTGAGTGCCCAAATATAGTACCCAGTAATGAGATAGGTTTTGAGGATAATATATTGAATAAGCCATGTGCAATAAAGAATAATGTGTATTTTCCTGTACCTGACCGTGGGGATAATAATAACTTGACTCTCAAACATGACTTGCTAAGACAAACTGACCACATAAGAGACTGTATACAAATTTTTACTAGTGGCTCTGAGCTGGATAAGGGTGCTGGCTGTGCAGTGGTGGTCCCATGTATGTCAGTTTCATGTAGCTTTCAGTTACAAGGCACCCTGTCTATTTTTTAAATTGAGATGATTGCTATATATAAGTCATTGGAATTTATGAAGTCATATAGGTATGTCCAGAGTTGGATGATATGCTCTGACTCAGCCTCAGCCCTTAAGTACCTGATGAATGAGCATGAACCTAGTCACGAATCAGTTTGTAATATCCACCAAATAGTTAGGTCATTGGATCTTGCAGGAAATAATATGCTTACGACACGACTGCCTGTCCATGGATTATTCTTTATGGTTGATTGTTTATGGCTATGCTGTTTGACCTATGTCATTGTAGTGATGAGTAGGGTTAAGGCCTCATTCAAGTACTGATCTATATTAATCACTAATGTAGGAAAACAGTCTTCCTTTTTTTCTTTTTTATATGTGTCTGTGCTGTTGCATTGGTGATGTCTTTTTTCATTATACTTCTGGTCTAGGTCCAAGCACATGAGGGAATTGCTGGAAATGAATCTGCTGATATAATGGCAAACTGGGGTATTTTAAATGGTCAGAGTATAAGTATAAAACCCACTCAAAATGAATATTTAGCATGTATTTATAAGGTGTCATGTGATAGAAAGACCAAAAATTTTACTCAAAATTGCATAAATCCAATTTTAGAACTTTATGGCTATAAGGGACCACCTGATGGACTTGAACATGATATTAAATCCGTTGCTGTTACTGTTTGAGGACAGAGGACATTGAGGATTGAGGACAGGTCATGCCCAATACCAGTTTGCTTTTACGTAAATGGGGGAGAGTTAGCTCGCCCTTTTGTTATATTTGTAAAGAGTATGATGGTATTTTGCATTTGCAATTACAATGGTTGGTGTTTTTACAATGGAAGCAATCCTAGGTCATGCTAAGTCCCCTAAGTGGGTCCATAGAAAGAGTATGTTGTTGTTGACTAGGTATAAAAAGAGCTGTAATCTGCATAACATTCTCTGTTTTTTTTTCTTTTTTAAATTATAATGAATTGACTTTTATATTCATTGTATTAATTTTTTTATTTCATTTTTACGTTTCCTTTTATAAATTTTCTAATCGTAGTAACTGTATTATCTTCTATTTTTACTGAATTGACCTTTTTATTTTTTTTTTCTGATAATTTTGCCTTATTTTGCCTTATTTAGCCTTATCTGAGTATGTTTCTTTTCACAGATATTTAGGCAATAATAGCATGAATAGAGATGTGATATACATACTAGTGCCAGTGATTTAAGCAAGAACACTCTGTACAACGTCCTAGTACTCTCCCAAGATATCTTAAGTGTTGACGTGGTCTGTGCCAAAATTTTATTTGTGTGTTTCTCAAAGTAACATGGCTTCATGAGCCCAAGTTTTAAATGAGGATCACATGTATACAAGCAGTTGATTTGCTCGAACCTCAGCTAAAAAATAAAAACAACAATATTCAATGTAATCCTCTTTGGAAATGTATACCCCATACTCTGATTTACAACATAAAAACCTCTGTGTAGTTCTTATAGATTTTATTTTTTTAAACAAAGATACAAAAGGATGGTAATTTCCAAACCCTATGAGTGAATTTTTTCCTTCCAATTGGCATTCCTTGCAATTTTTATTTAATTTAAGGTGTCTGCTGGAATTATGCCTAGAACAGTTAAGATTTTCTGGATATTCTTTGTCAAACTTTATCCAATGTATAAATTAATAATTCTAACTTTAATTTTGAATACTTTCAAATTAAAAATACAGCTATTTAAACGTGGGGATTCTTCCACAATAATATTAGACAATCTGTGATGACTTGGGTCAGGCACATGCCACCTTTTTTTTGAGTGATTATTATTCATAATAAATAATTTCCCAAAAACAACTTTTCACACCTTGAAAACACATTTAAGCTTGTCTTTTTTTACAAATTTTCTATCATCCCTTTCCACGGAAGGATGTTCCATACCCCTTAAATCCCTAGATGTGGACCTCCTCTTCCCCTCCTCCACAATAAAAAAACTGTAGCTATGCCTCTGGCTACAAGAATTTCGGAATTTATCCATTTTTATTTTTTTTTAAAACTGGCTTCAATAGGTATTCTGAATCAACTATTAATAAGAAATCCACCAAAAGATAATATCACATCCACAAAATCAGCAAAGGACTACGGGTATATTTTGCCTCCTTAGGGGGGTTTGGGGGATTATTATTGCTGCAGAAATTCTTATATTTTGTAAAAACATTAAATACAGAATCTAATGATATATTTTTTTTTGTTATCTGATGTTGGTAATTATGCAGCAACATTTCTCCTGTGAAGAAAATGCTATACAAGCAGAATAATACCATTTGATTTCCAAATCAATACTCTTTCTAAATACAATAATTGCTACCATTGCAGTTACAACCCATCTCACTCTTATAGGGCCAGATTTGGCTTTAGCTAAGCTACATAAAAAAAATTAGCTAGACTACCAAAACACAACAAAAATAAAATTCTCACTTTATAAAATACATAAACTTTCAATAAATTACATTTTGTTTCTTTCTATTTTAATCAATGTTAGTAAAATGTTTTTTTCCTTGATGCCTTGCTCTTTACATTAAAGTTTTTTTATTGTTTTAAAAAGTAGAGTTGTGAGAAAGAGTCAAACTTTAGCTTAAAAGGCAGGGCATTGAGGAGAGGATAGCCCTTTTCATATACAGAATAATTTGTCCATTTTAAGTTTTAATATCACTCCTTACTTTCAGTTGAAAAGAATAGTTTTGTTATTTTCATTTTAAAGGGTCCATTTAATTTCTAAGTAAAATGATGTTTATATTTTGAAAAAGCATAAAAAAGGTCTCAAATGGTATCTTTGTCTAATTTATAGCTCAATAATGAAAATATATCCAAATTTGTCACAGAATCCCCTTCCCCCTCTTTGCATAGGTACCATGCTTTCCCTTTTTCCTTTTAGAATAATTTTTCAATCTAACTTATATTTTCAGACCTTTGAAAATTAAACAGAGTAGCAAAAGAAAACAAAATTTAAACTCACAGCCCAGCTGTCTCAAATAACCCTCTAAGCATTGATGATCAGAATTACACTTAATGTAAACACAGTCAATGAATTTCTTTACCCAAAGTCAAAAGAGAATCTTTGATGAAATGGTATAGCCTATCTTATGGTATAGCCTATTTTACTAGAATAGGAAGATAGGTCAGTAATTCAATGATCTATATCTGGTTATGTGTAGTAAATAAATGAGACAAAAACTTTGGAAAGTAGTGAAAAAATCACGTCAAGTTAAGCAAAAGTGATAGTTACTAGGGTTGTATTGTCACTAGTGATAATTCACAAGGGGTGGCAACCTTGAACAAAAGGCAATTTTTTGGGAACCAATTTTATTTGATAAAACAGATTTCTGAGGAAACCCCAAAAAATTTGGGGATAGTGGAAGCACTGGTATTTTCAGACAAATTCTACCAGCAATTTTTACTAGGCCATGAAAACTGCCAATCACCACTGATACTATGCTACCCCACTTTTTGCATGGCACAGTGCAACTTGAATTTTGATAGCTTTTCTTTGAGTAAAAATTATTTTCACATGTAAAAATGGTATTTTTCATACAAAGTTGAAAACAACCAAGCAGCATAGCTTCTTTGCTATCCTACTTGTGCTGCAGACTCCATCTGTGCTGTGGGCTCCATCTCCATACTTGTGCTGCAGGCTCCAACTGACAAGTTGTTTTTTAGTTGTTTTTAGGTGGTGAATTGGTTTTTGTCAACTTCATGGGGATGAAGCAGTCAATTTTGTTGTCTTTGCCCAATGGAAGTCTTTTATGACATAGTAATGGACAGACAAAATATTAGGTTTTTGCTAACTCCATGCAGATGAAGCAGTATATTCTATAGTCTATTTGCCTGATAGAAGTCTTTAATGACATTAGATTAGACCAATAAAATACCAACTTTTGTAGGGCTTGGCTCTATAAGTCATTTTTTAGGAAGGCAATTGGCTTCTGTTGATTTTGTGCAGATAAAGCAGTAATTTTTGTTGTTTGTACCAGCAGAAGTCTTTTGTGAAATTACATTTGACTGATAAAATACCAAATTTGCTAGGGCTCTACTCAAAAGGTCATGTTTTAGAGGATCAATTGATTTCTGTTGACTTTGTGCAAATGGAGTTATAAGTTTTGTCATACTTTACCAAATGAAAACCTTTCCAGTAGCTTCAATTTGTACTGAAAGAAAGTGACTTTTGTCAGGCTTTGCCATACAGAAGTCTGTTCTGCAGACCTTTAGGGAAGAGAGTTACCCCCATCCTTCCCCTTACTGGCACCCTTGTAGCCCAAAGTTTATCTAAAAATCAAGTGAAAGTACTAAAACAACAAAATTCTTACTGGATTTTATAATATAAAGGATATTTTTATTCAGCTGATTATCATCTTTCTTTACATTAACATACACTAATTAAAATCAATTTTAAACAATAATTAGGTAAATTATGTATAGGCCTACAATAACACAAAGATATAATTGCAGAGTGAAAAGATAACTAGTTTAGTATTCAAGTTATAATATATGACTGCATTGACATAATGGAGATATAGTATAACCAGCAGGAGAATGGGGGGGGGATGAATTTGTAGGTAAATTGATTAGTATATTTGGAAAGTGCTTAAAGCTATTGAGTAGGCCAATTTGCCATGTCAAAATGTTAATTTGCCAATGGTATACATCAAAATTCTTTTATCAATACACCATTTTTGGTGTATTGACCAAAAAAAGATATACATCTTTTGGTCTGATATAAACCATAAACTACATAAAAAATAGCTAAAAATAAGATTCTCATCTTTATAATATGCAGCATGTATCAACAAGTCATATTTTTTTGTTTTTCTCTATTTTTATCAGTTTTGAATAGGCCTAAGTTTACTTTAATTATTATCTTAGTTTTTTCATTATTATTAAGCTCATGGTTATTTAAGACTGTTAGAGCTGAGGATCTATGGTAAAAAAACAAACAAAGCATAAAAATGAACATAAAATTAACAATATAAAAAATGTCTCTTATTTTGTTCTAGTATGTCTCATTCTCAACCAACTGTAAATCCAACATTTGAAGAAAACATTTTTTTTTCTATTGACAGTAAAATTCTAGTTTAGTGACTTTTGGCTATCTTGGAAAAGGGTTAGGTTAGAAAAATGAAACTTTCAGGGATGGGTGTTAGCACTAAAGTATGTCATGGGAAGGTATTTTGAAGTACCTACCTCTACCCTGTCTCTCTCCAGAGGGTTCTGACTTTTGATGACCTTTGATGACCTTTAAAAATATGTGTGTTATAAAAGTAAAACCTTAAAAAATAGATCTTCTGCTTGAATGAAGTACAGCAAAATTGTTTTCAGCTTCACAACTTTGCTCAATCCAAATCTATAAGGTTTTAAAGATATGCAAATACATTTCCTAAATTTTAAAAATAAACATTGATACTCAGCTCACATTTCTAATCAGATAACAAGAATTGCATTCTCAGAACTAAAGGCAGAGAAAAAGTAACTGAAAAATAGTAACTGAAAATTAAGGTAAAATGTTGTTTTGTCAAAATTTCAATAGGTATAGACATGTCATGTAGGCTAACTTCAGGGCCCTCTAGAGGGAGAAGGAGTGGAGGTTGGTACTTTAAAATACCTTCCCAGGATATAGCCTAGGGTAAGACGACTGGTACTGGGACACTTAGATTACTCTGCCTATTCTGGGACAGAAGCTTTGATTGGATTGCAACATGTCCAATACTGGGACAAAAGACTTTAAACTGGGACATATTGGGTCTGTCCAATACTTGGTTTGGGTGTCCAAGATTAAAGTCTTTTATCCCAGTATTAGACATGTTGCAATCCAATCAAAGATTCTGTCCCAGAATAGGCAGAGTGATACAAGTGTCCCAGTACTGGTTGTCTTACCCTACTTTAGGCTGTAGACCCATCCCTGAAAGTTTCATTTTCCTAACCTAACCCCTTTGTGAGATGGCTAAATGTCACTAACTAGAATTTTAACCCTTCTCCATCTTATAACTTTTTAGCAAATATGTGTCACTTCCTTTTGTGGGCATAGCCTTTATAGGCTAACCAGCCTACATTTGGGCCTAGGCCTTTATAGGTTATTGTGGCAGAAGCAATTATTTATTCAGCTATTTTCTAACAGAAAACCACTTCTACTTCAATTTTGTATTACATCAGAATATTACCAATTATTCTAAAAAATTTAAGAGCCATGGAATTGATGAATAGCTATGTAAAGACAATGTTTCAACCATAATCTTTTTACTCCTATGGAGTTTGAGGATATCAGATACCCTAGGCTGCTGACCTCATGATTGGTGCTCCTAGCAAAACTGCAACAACGTAGCTTAAGACAAAGCATTCTATAAACCTCCTGTATACTTTGTGCATCATTTGAAGCTCGTGTTTTAAAGTTAAATTCGCCGCTTGCAAAATATCACCTATTAAAAATCTGCTAGCTTAGCGCTACCTATCTGAATGTTAAACCCATAACGACCACATAATTACATAACGACCATAATTAAAAATATAGTTTTCTTTCTGTTTCCTTTAAATATTTGATTGAACCAGAAAAGGCTTCGCGAAAAAAAGGAGGAAATTTTTTGCAGTTCACATAATTGACTTACCAATCAAATGAATATACCACTCGATGTCTTTTTTTTATGTTCTTTATGAATATAAGAATCGCTTTTACCGAAAATTCAATTTTAAGCACTTTTTGAACTCTTAAAAATGACGAATTGTCAATTAAAACGTGAATCATCGGTCGTTTTCAATAAAATAATATTGCGTTTTCTCAATGCAAAAATTATTTATAATAAGGTTAGTTTAGATTAGGTTAGTTAGATTAGGTCAAAAAGTGCTTAAATTTGAATTTGAAGTAGAAGCAATTATTATATTCATGAAGAACATAAAAAAGGCATACCACTGCATTGGTAAGTCAATTATATAGACTGCAAAAAATTTACCCAAAAAGGGAAACATTGTAGTTTATACCTTCATAACTTTTTTGAGGCTAAAACACCCAACCAACGACATGAAAGAATAATTAAAAGTAGAATGGGCTAGTTGAAAATGATTCGTTGATGTTAAGCTAAGAAAAACTTTATGATTTCCAATTCCCATTCTGTACATAATCTTGTTTAATTCTCAAATATGCTCATAAGATCTTGTTCAATGTTGGTGATTGGATAAGTGACTACATGCTCAGAATATTACCATGTCTACACATATAAAAATATCTGCAACCGCAAATCTTACTCTAGCATAAAGTTTTAAGTAACAGAGTTCCACAAATGCGATTCTAAAAATAAAAAAAAGTTTTAAATACAGTTAAATTTCTTCAACTGTATTACACTGAGGAATTTACAAAAAGAACTCGAGGTGTCCATAAAAAAATTATTAATTATGATGAAAACTAAGGTCTCAGTATATTGTTGAGTAATCCAATGAAGAATTGCGTAATTTTTTCTTTTTAGGAACCCTTAGCTCCAATAAAGAAAATAAGAAAATGTGTGCATGAAAATGGGCTCGGACTAAGAATTAAGAATTTCCGTTTCGGCTCTATGATGTTGGTCTTTGGGTTTATAAAAGTTAAAATTTGCGTTAAAGATATCGTTGGTTTAAACTTTAAATTCGTTGGTGGTGCAGGAATTTCTGGAGCAGGAGAAACAGCTTAGAAAATATAGACCTTTAATGTATATAATTGCAAGGTCTAAAGATACCAACAGAGGGTGATGACCCTTAAACTGAGCGCTCTTTTAGGGTTTGTTAGTTTTTAGTATAAAAAATAAGACTGCCTAAAAACATTTAGTTTTGGATATTTCAATTTATGTTATTATAAAATATGGTATTGAAAAAATTAAATTTGCCGTACCATTACTTTTAACTAACAAGGCAGAATTCATTAAGAGACAATAAAAAAACTTTATGTAGGTGGGTAGAATTGGGTTTTGGATGGAGAAAGTCCTATCTCATAAAAAAAAATGTCCAAAACAGGTTTGTAGCTATATTTTCATTAAATGCTGCATGGGTTGCAAAAATGACTTACGGAAACCTCAAAATCCAATTCAAAATTCGATTAATCATAATATAATTTTTATTTAAAAAATTCGTATCCATAAAGAACTTGTGCCAAAATATTTAATATCGACTCACAAGCTTATAAGTCGAGTAAAAATGCCTGCTGTCAAAAAAAAAAACAGTAAATAAATGTAAATTTAGTGTATATACAATTAGCACTTGAATTGCTAAGGACAGTAAAAATGAAATGTAAGTTTGAGTTGGTTAAGTGGAAGCTTACACAACCATATATAGCTTAAAAATTAGGAAAAATCTCGATTTCATTTTTCAATGAAAATCATATCTATTTGCGTATATTTCGCTTTTTGAAATAGTAGGTACCAAATTATAAAAAGAAATACGGGTAAAAATTAGCAAAACAAAATAAACTAAAGAATAAAAACAACTTTAGAATATGCAGCTTACATTTTAATGTCTTGTTGTTTTTTGGAAGCTACAGATTGTTGGTGTTTCAACCTTTACGGACGAAAAGAGTTATAAAGTTTAATTGATTATATTTGCTTATTCATATTCACGTTTCATTGCGACAATAAGAATGAAGATGTAGCAACGCCCCAAAAACCTCTTGATTTTCAAAAAGCTAAATGAAAAATCTCCGGAACTCATGGTTTAACTTTATGAATAGACCTAAGATAAGTTCAGGGGGGTGTTTTTACCACTAAAATTCAGTTTCTTCAGTCATAGGGAAAGCAATAGCGCTGTCTACGTAAAGAATGATGTTAGCACGACGTATTATTTATTTACTTCTTTGTGTATTCTGATCAAGGCGCTTCGTGTAGAAGGCTGTGTCGTAGAACCTTGGAGAGGGGCTCATTCGATTAGAAATTGAAAATTCTAGAGTCCAGTTTAAGAGTCTCAAAAGGGATTGGAGGGCACCCAACCCCTTCCACCCCTATCACTTCATAGTGACGCTGACCACACTGCCTTTCTATCACAGACATCAAAAACAAGAACAACGATAGAGAATTTTTTTAAGACAGTGGAAATCTAATTTGAATCAATATTTCGGCTTTATGTCCAAGGGCCGTCTTCAGCAAAGCGTAAATATATAAAAGAAGAAAAACTTACAACAACACATACAACCAATAAAAGTAAAATGATTAATAAAACCTTAATACATATGATAGAAATTGAAAATTTACCTTAGAGACTGAAATTGCAAATAAAATCTTATTCCTAGATGTGTTAATTATTCGCAGCTTAGATAAACTGAATTTTATTATTTACAGAAAACCAACAAAAAACAAGGGATTTTTTTGTTTTAAATCAAACCACCCCCACAACTTAAAAGAACTGTCGTAATCTCTCTTGTATATCGTGCCCTAATATTTGTTCTGATTCCTACATCACAACAGAACTAAACTTTATCAGGGACATACTTTTTGGAAATGGATATCATATTTCTTTTATTAATGCTACAATTAAGCGTAGACTGAAAAGACACTCCTGTAAAATAAATGGTAGTTTACCATGTGAGAGTCTCAACAAGCCCTCAAACATAATTTATTTTCCATTCATTCCAAAATCACAACGAATCTTAAAAAGTATGTTCACAAAATAAGCTGTATGTAGTACTTAGCAATTATTTCAAAATCATAAATTTTCTAAAATCTGGTAAAGATAAAAGTACAGTTACTCCCCAAAAGGGGTCAATCAAGTACCATGCGACTGTGGCAATTACTATATAGTAGAACTCAACAGAATTTAGAGAAACGGCTACAATTGCATAAAGATAATATCACTATAGTTCTAAATTCTAATATCTAATATTTTTTTTTCTATTTTATCCTTCTGTTTTTTTATTATTCCGCTTTAAGCGGCCATGTAGTTGAAAATCCTAGCCTCAAAATACTTTTTGAAGAGTCCACCCTTATCAGCAATGACATAGGTATAAAGCATGTAGTTTGAGAGGCAATTGGAATCAAAATTAAGATTAATAACAATATTTCCTTAAATTTTGACCGGGGGGGGGGGTTGAATACTTCACTAAATGCTCTATATACAAATTTGATTAAAAATGATCTTGCAAAATATTTTAAAAACCAGTAAACATTAACACAGAACTAGTCACCAATAGACCTTTGAGGTTAGCTGCTAAAAAAACAATATTAGAACTAAAGACTTGTTTTTAATTATTCTTCTTTCATTTCATTGTATTTCCTTGTTTTATCTCACTTTATTTATCAGACCGGGTTGAACTTCGCTGAAGTAAGGATGCCGAGACTGTGTTAAACAATTTTCATTTTATT
>NC_088883.1:19277186-19357186 GCF_032884065.1 Artemia franciscana | reverse complement strand
ATTAAAACGAAATTTGTATATTAATTTTTTGGGGTAAATGGCTTTCTCATAGTTTTAATCAGATGGTCTTGAGAAAAAAGGAGCGGGGGAGGAGGCCTAGGTGCCCTCCAATTTTTTAATTACTTAACAAGGCAACTAGAACTTTTAATTTCTTACGAACGTTTTCATTTGTAAAAAAAATATACGTAACTTACAAATTAGCCTATCAAATTTTGATAAACTGTAAATATGATCTAAGCATCCGACAACACAAAAACAGTTAAGATCATAATTTTCTGTTTCGGATCATTTAATTTCCAGAAACATCTGACCTTGAGTGTCTGCAGATATATTCTCGAACGTGGCGAAAGGAGGGGGAAGAATGTAAAAATTGGTGCTTACGCTTAGGCCATTGAAAATCTCAATGCATTGTTGGGTGCCATCGAAGTGGGTGAGGAGAGTAAACTATAAATTTTTCAAAATAGGATCTTATTTACCAAAAAAATAATATTTAGGCTGACGACTTGGGCCCCAAAAACTGGAGCGGTATTTTTTTTCTGATTAGCTTCAAACTTGAGGATTCAAACTAAAATTGATAAAAAAACATATATTGAATTTTTGAAAAATTATTTCATAAGGATCAGAAATTTTTTTTTTTATCAACGATTAGAAACTCAAAATTTAAGTCCCTGCTTGAGTGTACCCTAATGTTAAAAAAAGATCTCAATCATTTCTTGGGCTAAGAGGAGCACATAAGATCTCGTTACCCCTACTGAATTCGAAACTTTCAGCCGAAAGTCACCAGGCAAAGAGGAGCCTTATGTAAAAGAAATAAAATAGGGGTCAACGTTCGAAGTTAGCCTACTTACTTCCGATCATAAGAAAAAATTACTTCATTTAGCGAAATCATATTAGAAAATTTTCCGTTTAGTATGAGCAGTTAATAATCCTTCTTTCTGACATTAGCAAACACTTGGTGATCATTCTTCAAACTTGAAAAATTAAACTGATAAAATATATTTACAGATGATTGTTGACCTGAAGCATCTTTATCTCCTAAAGATAATGCAGGACATTATTTCTAACCTTCAAGGTAAAGCTCAACATCGATGTGACGTTCTTATCCTAAGTTTATAGACAGATAATTCTTCTTTTTGTCTAAATGATTATCTTTACTGTGCAGTCAATCAATAATCCTTAGCTCAGAAAAAGGTTTCAGTTTGCTAGTCATTTCAGTTGCTAACCATTTCTGAAGGAATTATAGTAATAAAAATAGGACCCTTATATTCCTTTTTTTATGCTCTTTCGTAATGCCATGATTGCTTTTCCGACAATGTACCCCTCCCAAAATTGTCGTAGATATAGTGCCAGGATTATGTAAAATACTAAAAAAAAATAAAAATAATGGAATTATTGCTTTATAATATGCAGCATGCTTCTATTATTTTTTTCTATTATTGTCCACTTTTTAAAGTAATTTCTAGTTATATTTTTATTCTAAAAATATTTTGATAAAATACGTCAATCATAGGCAAAACTGGATACCATCGTGCTCAGAATACTGAAACCCGTTTGAACGAAAAACAAACTTATCTCGAATCCAGTGGCATAATTTCATACAAATTCTGGGGTTGTGGTGACAAAGTTGCCAAATCAGATGAAAATGCCAATACAAATTGAAAAATGATCAATATATTACCATAAAGCAAAGATATAATCAAGAAAACTGACTTGTTTCTCTGGATACTTGAATTATGCAGGCTTATCTTAGTTTTGACAAGATTTTTGCAGAAACTAAATTTTGGCAGGGGGGCGGGCAAACTGAGATCTGGAGGGGGCAAAATTTTGGTTTGGAGGGGGCATTTTCCCCCCTCCCTGAGTAATAGCAAATCACGCCCTATTTTGAATCAAAAAGTTCAATTAGCAGAGAAATATATTTTTTAAGTTAATTAATTTTAAAAACTTTTTCCACAAAATAAGTTTTTCAAAGAAAAGTAAAGAGCTTTAGAGGGTGGTCACCAAACCTCGAAGACTTTTCTGATGTAGTTTAATATGCTAAAAATGCAATAATATTTACCTAGTACCCGCAATTTTTACGACCACATAGTTTAGCAATAATTTGCTGTTATGCATGGATATTTTCCGTAGATTTATTGCGTCGCATCCATGCAAAAAGGAAAGGAGGAGCGAATAAAAAAAAATGAATAGAAAAAATAAAAATTATTTAAAAAAAATAATAATAAGTCATTTACCCAAACACTTATACCGAAAAACAAATGAGGGTTATAAAACAGGCCAGGATAAAACGACCCATTTACCATCATCAAAGCAACCATCAGAATTAATACTGCCCCAATCTGTCTTTCACATGTTAACCCCCTCCCCCCCCCAAAAAAAGTTAAGTATCTATACATTCGATTTGTTTGAAGTCACAACAGTAGCCGAATTTTCACTTTTTTAATGAGCTACATTATTTTATTTACCTGATCCATGAAAAGGCATTGACAAGTGTAAACTCGCAAACCAATTTGGTCAAATATGCATATTTTCAACGGGGAAAATTTTCCCTGGGGAGGAAAGTTCCAAGGGGGTGAACTTTGCAGGTGAAACTTTCCAGAATTCCTACAAGATTCCTTTTATTTGTCTTACTTTCTCTTTGGCAACTCAATTTTTCGAGGATATGAGGAGATCTTCCAGGAGAATTTTTTAGCGGGGTTGGAATTCTCTAGGTGATTTTTCTGATAGGGGGTGGGGATTTCACGGAAGAATCTTACGTGTGAGCCTTTTTCAGATAAAAGTAGTTTTTCTCCCAGGAAAGTAGAAGAATTTTCCAGACCGAATTGACTGCTGAAAATTTTCAACGAGAATGGAATTGTCCCGGAAAATTTTCCGGGAGATGGGGGGAAGGGGGTATTTGCGGGAGAAATTTTAGTTGGGAGGGGACTTTCCTATGGAGGGTTGAGGCGGGGTTTTCCAGCATTATTTGAAGAACAATCAGAAATTAAATAAAAAACAAGATTTTCATCTGAAAGTTAGGAGCATCATTAAAAATTAAAAATTGCTCTATTCCAACCTTCGCCGTGTGCTCTAACGTCTTAAACTTTTTAGAAATACTTAATTCAAATTCAACAGCCTTTGTGTTTGAGCAATTTTTCTTAAAGAATTGTAACAAGTCAAACTTTAGCGTAAAGAACGGGGGTTTGGGAAGAGGCAGCCACCCTGCTAAACAAAAGAATTTCCGATTTTTTTTTTAAACATTAATGTTGCTCCTAACTTTTAGTTTAAAATACATTTTTTTTAGTTAATTACTACCAATACTAAGATAATTCCAAGATTCGTTTCTAGTAAGATACAATAACTTTAAAAATGAGGTTTGTTCTTTATTGGGCTCAAGCTTGGGTGTTAGGTAATAACATATAAACATTGATGTCATGACCAAACAGGATCTATTGCAGGTGGGAACTAAACGATTAACAACATAAAGTATTGACGATTACAGACAATGGTGGAGCCAAATATCGTCGAAGTATACATTATGGGATGGATTCAAAATAATTTAGTTCTTCGTGCAAGATATAAATTTATATTAAAATCTGTACAGTATCAGTACATGACACAAAAACCTTTCAGCAATATTTGAGTAAAATAGTACATGCCAAGATTTGTTTGCACAATTTATCTTTCTTCCAAAACTTGACTAAATGAGCATAAATAGGATGTAAGTATTCCTTTAGCATAATTTTTGATTTCTTTTTCTTACTTGGATGAGATAAGAAACACACACACACACACACAAAAAAAAAAAAACACTTCAAATTTGTGACCGTTCATCTTCAGAAAATTGTATCCTAGCCCATCTTTCATCCAAGTTCTCTGAATCTTTCTTTAAGATTTAACTTACACTTAGATTGGTAAGATATACCAAAAGGTAATAGACATAATCCATATGAAAAAAAAGAAAGAAAATCACGGATTGATATCATCTATTTGAAGAAAAAAATATGTCTCCAATCAGACAAGTACAAAAGAGGAGGAAGGGCGGGGATGGGGGGCTGTTGTCATGTACACCCCTCATCGTGCAAACGTCTTGAGATAGTTGATTTTTTACAACAAATTTTCTAGGAACTTCAATTCTAATTTTAGCTATTGCTAACTTTCTAACTTTTAAAAAGACCTTTATTTTAATAAAGACCTTTTTTTTAATCCTTTTTCAAAGTTATGCTTATACTTATTTAATACATGTTTAAAGTTAGTTTTGTAATTTTATTTATTATTAGTTTTAATTTTGTATTTTTTAGCTATATTCTAACTTTCTAATTTTAGCTATTGCGAGCGGAGGTTTGTCCTTTACTAGGTTGCTGCTACTACTATACCCCTGATTTATTATATTTCATGTTCAAATTTGCACCCCTCCCCACCCCCTGCGTCACGAAACAAATTCTGGATTCAGCACCTGTCCTTAATGTGCTGGGAAAAAAAAAGGAAAAGTAAAAATAACTCATTATATTTAACTACATAAAATTTCAAGTTTTGTATAAAACTGAAGAAAGCATACAAAGAAAAAGAATATCATTTGGACACACATGCAATTACGATTTGAAAAAAGAATTTACATCAACTTATACACTTTCTATATTATCTTTGATTAGTTCTTAGTAAACAAATGCCACGGCGATTACTCAGTTTAAATTCAAATATTAATATTCGAAATCAGACACTAAAAGACCTAAAAGAATATTTAGTGTCGAAAAGGATCAAATTCTTCAAGTTCTATTTTAGATTTCCAAACGCCATCACCCCAAAATGTCTAAAAGGTCTACAAACATGAATATCCACATACCCACTTTTCATACTCACTGAAAACCAATTCCGGTTTCATACCCACTGAAAACTAATATCGATCATCTTTTATATTTATTGTTGTTCTACAGTCAAGCTATAATGTTGTCATTCTCACTATAACCAATTAATCTTACAATTGTATATCATGCTATATTTGTTGCCCTTTGTAAATAATGAACAACTGCTAAGGATCATCAGCTGACGATTTTGGATTTCTAAGTGGAAGTTGAAGTGTGAATCATTGAGTGATTTAGGCGACCAAATTTTGTGAGTGGCCTATAAAGGAATAATGGCGACAGTAGCGCCAATTAAAAAAGACTGCACCCCTCAAAATTCTCCTCTCCCAATATTTCGAAAATACTTTTTTGAGGTATTTTCATTGAAAAATGTGTTTTTCCCATTAAAGATAAAATGGGAAAAAAGGGAAATTTACCCCCCCAGCCTAAATGTTGAAAAATATACTCCCCCCTCAAAAAAATCCTGTGAATTTCCACACCTAAGTGTCTGATATTTTTAATTCAGAGTCAATGTTAGGATAAAATACGCCTCTGGGAAAGGCTATGATGCAAAATATATAAATATACTGTCATGGATATGAGTGTTATATTGTGAATACGGTGATGAGATACTATATGTTGCTATTATGTTGGTACAGCAAAAATATAAAATGTTCACTTTTAGAGGTTTAAAAAAACTGATTTGCGCTTATGAAAACAAAGATAGTTCAGAGTAAGGACAAAATTTAATGGATTTCATTAGCAAAACTCGCAGATATATTCGAAACTGAATCACGAGTCTGGATATTGACAATCCCTACTTGTATTTACGTTATAAATCGAAAGTCTGAATTGCTAATCAAAAACACTTTTAATACGAAGTACCCAACTAGTCTCAAGAGGTACTTGCTATTTCTACATGGTTAAAACTAAGTTTTGTCAAAATGTTTACAATATATGCACAAGCAATTACAAATACAATAGCAAGCGTAGTTTTTTCTCACAACTGTGATTACATTTGCGTCAAGTTACTCAGAAATTACGAGAAACACAAGCAACTATATTTTTTCATTCGCAGCATCTTCAAATTTTTTTAATTGTTTTTCCATACGGTCGAGACGAGCCTGGAGAATTTCAGTTTTAGCTTCTAAGGCCAAAATCTGCTTTGCCTGGAGCTCATTCTGGTTGAACAAATTAGCTATCTCTGTGCCCCCAAAATTTTTGGACTCCACTTCGTCAGACTCAGCATCTTCCGACTGGTCAATTTGAATCTCAAGCTCTTCCTCTGGGTGAGACATATCTAGGGTTTCTTCAACCTCAGAGTGTTCAATGTGCTTAGGCGTAACTTTGACCTTCAAATAGAAACATTTTCATAAGATTGATGGTAATATAGGTGATTCATATTCATAAAGTTGTGTTTGAACTCGAATATCCTCCACATGTAAATAGGTGATTCATTTTTTTCCACATGTAAATAGACATATCTAGGGTTTCTTCAACCTCAAAGTGTTCAACGAGCTTAGGCATAACTTTGACCTTCAAATAGAAACATTTTGATAAGATTGATGGTAATTTGATATGATTGATGGTAACATTTTGATGGATTGATGGTAAAAATGGTAATTGATGGTAATATTTGATAATTGATGGTAATAAAATTGATAATAATATTGATGTTAATGTAACATTGATGGTAAAAAATGGTAAAATTAATGGTAAAGATTGATTGACGGTGATTCATATTCATAAAGTTGTGTATGAGCTCGAATCTCCTCCACATGAAAATAGCAAGTTAAAATATTTGAGAAAAAAATACAGGCGATTAAAGAAATAAAATGTGCAGTCCGATGGAAAGTCCACTGGGTCTATCTTATAGTATCTTTATTATATGTGGTTCAACAGAAGATTCTCTATCAATAGACACTGAAATTGGGGATGCAGGATAGGAGCTAGCACAAGAACAGTTTTCGGGAAAGAAACAGTGGCGGTAACTCACGAAAATTTAAACGCGGGAAAAATATATTCTTCAAAATGTAAAGAGGGGTGGCAAATTTGGCGTTTTTCCAATAATAATACTAAAAAACATTTTCCAATCAAAATACCGCCTGAAAAAGTATTTTCAAGCAAGGTAAAATATTTCAGTAACAAATGCAGGCGACTAAAGAAATCAAATGCGCAGTCCAACGCACAGTCTACTGGGTACTATAGGTGGTTCAATAAAAGATTCTCTATCAATAGACGCTGAAAATGGAGATGGAGGATATGCACTAGGATAGTTTTCGGGAAAGAAACAGTGGTGGCAAATCACGAAAATTTAGGAAAGGGAAAAATGTATTGTGGTGGCGGCAATTCGCGAAAATTTAAGGGAGGGAAAAAATGTATTCTTCAAAATCTAAAGGGGGTGGCGAATTTGGCGTTTTTCCAATAATCATACTAAAAAAGCATTTTCTAATCAAAATACTGCCTGAAAAAGTATTTTCAAGGTCAATGAGGGGGCGAAAACCCCGAGGGAGTATCCCCACCCTTCCTGCTCATCCACCCTTACTACATAAAAATCCATCACAACTGAATTAAAAACATATAAATAGACCTACCACTTCACCAGTAAAAAAGCAAATCGCGATACAAGAAACCTTTGTCGACGAGAAAAAAGTCCACAGCTTCCTGCATCTTTACATGCATTTAATGCATCTTCACATGTCTGCCTACAACACTGCAGAGCGTGGGTTTGAGTCCCACAGATGGCTCATATATTTTATAGCAAATTTCAAGCCATTACGCCAACAGCTGGCCACTAGATAAATCACCGGTATAGCCAAAAACATTTAGGGAGGGTGGAGGGGTCACATTTCATACTAAACATGAGCAATAGTTTTACTGCAAAATGCCTTTAAAAATGTCTTTTTTCTAATAATTAGGAAAGATGGATGATTCAAGAAACTAGTCTAAAATGTTGATTATAACAGTCATGAATGGAAATGTAAATCATCCTATTCTATACTACGGTGTCTATACAATGATTTTCAACAGACTTGAGTGCTCGATTTGTGACTAACATAATAATTTTCGTGACTAACATAATAATTGAATAACACAATAATAATTTTCCAATAAGGATTCTATTAGATCCTTATGCATTCATTTAACGAAGGATTTCTTAAGATGTATTTTTTGAGTATAGTGGAACAATTTTCTTGCACTACTTATATAACTACTACGTACGGCCCTGAGATACCTAAATTCGCATCTAGAATGCATTGCCTTAATCAATAAACTGACATTGCTTGAGTTTGCATGAATTTTCAGCACAACGTTTTGAAGGATGCGGGCTGACAGCACTGAAAATAGCGGAACTGGCGCGTTATATAACGTCACATTGCTGTTAAATTTCTTGTAGGATTTTAATCTTGTAGGACTTATAGGACTTGTAGTACCATACCTGGGTCTAAATCCAAATTGTTGGGAATCTATGTTATCTTTTATGTCCTCAAATAAATAATCAAAAATGAAACTTTCAAACACTTTGGAAAGAATCTGGTGTTTTTGAAATCGGCCTCATATCGGTAATATCCTTAAGGGCTTTACATTTGAAGATTGGGGTAATATACGCCTGTTTAAAAATACTTGGGAAAACACCATCAATAAAACACTGGTTAAAAATTGTCGTTAAAGGAGTACATAAAAGATTAGCACACTCAACAATCAAATTAATTGGTATCCCACTTGGGTAACTAGATTTACGAGGATCAAGTGCCTTCAACTTCTTAACAAATGAACTAATCTCTAGGATAAGGATATTTAAAACTGAGTCATTAGGCTGTAATACTGTTAGTTACGGATGGATTTTACAAATTGATGCAAAGAATTCATAATCTCACTAGGTTGCAGGTGTTTACCCCTGCAAGAAGGAATGCAAAGGACTGTCAAGCACTGCTGTTAAATTTCTTGTAGGATTTCACTTAAGGAGGTAGGAGGTAGGGATAGGATTTTCCATCACTTATTAATATGAAAATGTTTTATGAAGTTTTACCTATCTTAAAAGTAAATCTAGAAACAAATTAAATGCTGAAAATGTTTTAAGATTGTATTTAACTAAGTAATAACCCAATTTCGATAAACTGTTTAAAGGGAAACAAGCTCATCCTTCTAACTAGTCTCTTTGAAACTAAGCACTTTTTGTTATTTAAAGTTTGAGTATGTTTGTTTTTACTTAAAGTCGATGCATAATTGAGTTTAAAAGGTTAAGGTTTCAGCTATAGTTAACTTAGTACCAGTGACTGGGAAGAGGTACCTAAAATGTTTTGTGGGTCTAAATAAGTTTGAGAACAACGGCTCTAGACTCTTCGATCCCGATGAATATTTACCCAGGACAATTACCCAGAACAACTCTACGAGTAAAATAGAGATAGAAAAGAGAAAGCAAGAAATGTAAAAAGAATTTTGTACCTTGATTCTGAAAAATTTCCTCAGACAAATTGACCCCCTAGAAACTTTCCTCACCACGGAACGTTCCCCCCTGAAAAAACAAACAGCATAAAATTTGTCTTCCCACCCTAAAATGTATGCATGCTTCCCAATAACATACGCAATGAGTAAACAATGGGCGATTTTCATAGCTTAAAGACCCTTTTCCCTGGGGTCACGTTACTCCCAAAAAAATAATTATTGAACTTTTGAGATATGATGAACAAAATGGCTATTTCAAATCTAAATCGGACAATCTTGGGTGAAAAGATTTGGGAAGGGGGCCTAGTTGCCTATCTTTTTGGTCACTCAAAAAAAGCACTAGGGCTTTTAATTTCCGGCCAAATGAGCCCTCTCACGATATTCTAGAGCCACAGAGTCGATAAAATCACTCCTGGGGAAAAAACAAACAAATAAACAAAAAATAAACACGCATCCGTGGTGTTTCTTCTTGGAAAAATACAAAATTCTACATTTTTGCAGATAGAAGCTTATAATCTCTGCAGTAGGGTTCTCTGATATGCTGAATCCGACGGTGGGATTTTCACTAAGATTCTATGACTTTTAGGGGATGTTTCTCCCTTTTTTCGAAAATAAGGTAAAACATCTCAGGCTCATAACCTTTGCAAGGTGAGACTAGACCACGAATTGTTAGATAAGTGCAGCACATCAGACAGTACTTATCATGTCCTCCACAGCATAGGTACTATACAGTAATGAGTATTCCTACAATCCCCATTAAAGAATTTTGGGATACAGCATGTCTCACACATTACTTTTTGACTCCGCTTTCGCGCGTGTGCAATGACGAATTTTTAACAATGGCTAGTAGGCACCCAGTGGATAATCAATAATCCAATGCTAGTTCCCCGGCGGACCACCGTCCGCCGAGTTTGCTGTGATGTATCCCATTTTTGAAACAGACGTACATGACCTGTATTTACTTAGGCTATGCCCTGGTGGCACATTTTTGGACCTGGCGAGAGTTTTGAATAAAATGGCGATCATGATATTTGATCAGAAGCCATGCGGCTCTTGGGGGACACATATGCCATTAAACAACCGGCAGGTCACCTTCAAATTTATTCGAACCTTTAAAATGGAGATTAGAACTCAGAATACCTAGCCGTTCTATATCATGGCCCATGTAAAAATTCATGGGGTTTTAATGCTCTTTAACGCTGCTGCACACAACAGCAATTTCCAAGGGAAGGAGAGGGCATCAAGAATTGTGTGTCTCTGCCATGTCCATGTGCTGGATCAACCCATGTTTATAGTAAAAATAAATGTACTGTCTCTCTCCCTCCCCCCCCCTCTCTCTCTCTCTATCTCTCTCTCAAGTTTAGCTTACGGTCTATCACACCTAACTGAACCCTCTCTTGTGAAGAGGGCGGCAAGTATGGAAACTTTTTTAAACTCTCACAGGTTTTTCTGTAATATCCCAATACTTTAGAAGGTACGTTTGATGTCTTACCTCTAAGGCGTCATCTTGCGAAGCAATCGATGGGCGTATTCTTCTTCTACTTTTAGAAGGAGTCTCAGTTAATGGTACATAAGTGAGATTGGATTTCCAAAGAAGCATAATACCATCCATCCCACCTATAACAAACATTGATCTGATTAAATTGACAAATTCTAAGCCTAAAAAAGATCACTGAAATGGCACACAAAATTTCAGCACTGCCTTCACAGATGGCAGTCCTAAATTCAGCCCTTCTAAGAATCATTTAAGGACAATGTGCAGCGATAATTTGTTATAATCAACCAAAAATGTCGGCTGTTTTTACCTAGCCTTTCTATCAATTTAATCAGGTCAAATCATATTGTACTTTAAACACTTGCATTTCCACGTCTCAGTCAAAGAAAATACCAAAATCAAATAGAAAACTCAAAAATATTAATAAGTAAGCAGGTAATATAAACAAGACGGATTCTTACTTATTATTACTTATATTATTACTTATATATCTGTTGCTTTGTGTTATTATTGTTATTTATTATGATTGTTATTTCAACCCAAAGTGAAACCAAATTATTATCATTATTCATCTCCTTTTATTTTATGCCAAAGGTTTTACTGAACGATTAAGCCCTTTTTACGCATATTTTTGCAAAAGCTTTCTATTAATTTCTTAAATAACAATCCTATTAACTAATTTTTTAGCCAATTACAATTATCCTTTTATTTGTCGAATTATTATTCTGGTATTAGTTTTATAGTTTTCCAACCAAAACATCCTATTATTATAACTAATCACCCTTTTATACCAATATATTTTGCCGTCCCAAAATTATAAATTTCATTTTATTATTTTGGATTATCATAATCCTATTATTGAACTTTCTTTTATTCACTCTATTGTTTATCCTAAGATAAACAATCGGTTTCTGGACAAATTTTCTTTGATATTTTTAGTAAATTAGCAAAGGTTACTTAGAACTTAATCCATAAGTAAGAACTTACAAAATCAGCTTTAATAGTGAATCCCGAAAATTCTTGAAACTTCAATTCACCTCAGCTACCTATCTTTAAAAGATGAAAGAAAGTTTTTTCGGAGAGCTTTTACCTTCGGCTTCGAAGTAAACGACTTCGGAGAGTCGTTTACCTTTACCCAATCGTTGACTTTTTCTTTATATAAACAAAATAAAAAATAAAACACACTAAATATATAATATCACTTTTTGTGTTGTTAAGATTACAAGTTTAGTTTTCATGGCGCATACAATAAATGACCAAAACGAGAAACTACCTTGCGAGTATAACCACCCACACAACGTAGCTACTTAATTTAAAGTGTTCCTCCGCTTTGTTTCAGTCAGTCAACAGAATTAAGATGTCGTTTACTTGAACACTTGGTTTATTCCTTTTCAATTTTATAAGTTTCAATTTATTTGACATTTTGGACAACCTATTAGTATTTGATATTTTTTCCTAACTAGCTCTCTTATATAATTTTTTCTTTTGCTGTGTTTATTGAATTTCAAGCGCAAATTCGGTAATTATGACTAATTTGTATCGGAACTTGTGATAATAATTTTTCAAATATAAATCTTGTATTATATAGTGTTTTCACTATTTTAGTTAGGCTTCTCTATGCATTGACATTTCCTCTTATTCTTCGTCAGTTTTATGTTAATTTATTGCTCTAAGCAAATTTGTAATTTGACTCTGTACCTGTGACGAATTGTTTTCCATCAGAAGATATAGATACGGATGAGACACCACCAGCGTGACCACCAATGTTGTAGATGGCTCTGCCTTCAAGTATGTCCAATACCTGGAAAGAGCGAGTACAGAATAACGGCTTACTATAGTGACTAAAGCTAGTGAATTAATTACAATTAAAGAGGAAAAATCAAAACAAAATTGAAAAAAAAACCATAATAAAGAACAGCAAAAAGGCCAAACAGTCAAATATTCTTCACAAACACTGATTCAAGAAATTTTAAAGGTACAAAAATTTCATATTTCCTTTCAGGGCAAAACATTTAAATTATAGTTGTTATTCTTTTTTTTGCGACAAAAGATAAAATATACATATGTATGTCAAGACCAAATGCTGCACTGCTGGAAAGAATAGCAGAGACCAAACAAACAATGAGGCCTGCAACCCTCAAACAAACAAATAGATAGTTGCAGTTACAAAGCTACCGTCAGTGGAACCTGAGGCTAAGGCCCAAACAAAGTTTAAAGACCGCGTAGCTCAGCAGCAACCATTGTACTGTGATAGATTCGACTGCCTAGTATACGCTCGGCCATGAGTTCGAACCCCTCCAGAGACAAATTTTTTACAGTAGATCTTGATTTTTTTTTTTATTTAGTCTAAGGGGAACAGCAAAGAAAGCCCATGAATTTTGAGTTTATAGTATTCAGCTTTCATTTTTAAGTCACATTAGGGTAATTTGACGGTTTTAGGACCTGTTAGTTGCTTTTCAGGTCAAAACTTTAATGCTTCGTTATTTTTTCTCAGATCTAGCTGATACCTTCCTGCTACGTACGACCTGCTTTACTAATTTTTTTTTGTTTCCAAGGATAAGGACTACTAGTACCTAAAACGCACTCTTAATTACAGGAATGTAGACCGGTCTAACTATGTTTATTCCTGTGTGAATTCTAGTAACCATAATACTACAGCACCCAGCATTCCAGTAACGTGAGGGGGGGGGGGGGGCAATCGTGGAAAATTAAATATTCTTTGGAATATGTGTTCACAGGCCAAAGACCTCACTTCCCCTCTCACTAGATGTTCATTAGAAAAATATACGCTTTGTGGGCTTTTCGTGACCAGGTCACTTATTAGGCCTAGTGCCTCACTTCACTCGGCAGCTCAGATCTCAAACCCTCGGAAATAAGAGCTCTACTCACTCATTTCATTAGTCCAAATCAGACCCTTATCCCACTGGCAACTTCATCACCATCAGGTAATTCAGTTTCGAAGCCCTAAGATTCACCCAAGCGGATAAAATACAGTGAACAAGTAAAATCATGAAGTCATTTCAGGTCAATTATTCTTCTTTTAGCACTAACGGTTAAAATTTTAATAGCTCAGTACTATTTCGATAGTAACAAAATAGTTTCTATAAGATTTTGGATTCCTAGCTTGATTTGTTTAACTTGTTTCTTCAATACATAGACAGACGGGAAAATATTAAATCTTACATATATAGACACCTATTCATTTGAACTTTCAGAAGATAATCGTTGATTCATATTGCTGTCAAATTAGTCTTTCTCTCTTTATAAGTTTCAAAAATCTTTTTTTTTCTGTCATAGCACATAAAATATCCCCGTTGCTTCAGTTCACTAGATGAAAATGACGAAGGAGAGTCTGAAGATATGCCTAGGCATATCCTCAACCATGTTTCCAAAAAAAAAAATAATACAGATTGCAAAAGTCTTTTTAATTTATGTTATTAAGATATTTTGTGAATATTTTTAACATTCTAATATTTTTTTAGTTTCCAAATATGAATATATTAATTAATTATTCAATACCTCAATTACTCAATACTGAATTAGATTTCAAAGAGTTAACAGCTTAATAAGTTTCAGTTTGATCGGATAAAACCCATGCTTAAATCTCTATGGCTTGCGTAGCGGTAGCCAACTAGTTTGTCCACTACAGTGTATTAAATAAAAAAAAAAAGTTTTTTTTTAACTAAAAGTAAGGAGCGACATTAAAACTTACAACGAACAGAAATTACTTCGTATATGAAAGGGGCTGGTCCCTCCACAACGCCCCGCTCTTTACGCTAAGGTTTGACACTTTCTCTCAATTCTACTTTTTAAAACAGTAAAAAAAACTTTAGCGTAAAGAGTGGGGCGTTAAGGAGGGATGAGGAGGGATTTTTTTTATAACACAGTATGATACTGATAACGAGCCTTTGATGATATATCTATCATATTAACAATCTTCTTTACTCACTGCTCCAGACTCCCACTGTGGATATTTGGTAAGTTGAGTTTAATTAAAATAATTTAACTCGCCGGCAGGGGATTCTGAGGTTTGATTCTCTTCATAATAGCCCGCTTGATCTTTATGATTTATTTCTAATTCGTCTTCTGAAACAGAAAACCTGGATTTGGAAGTAATTAATTCACCAAGTAACAAGTATTTTTTTCATAACGATTTTTCTAGTACACATTATTTTCCGGGTGATTTTCGGCTGCCGTTCCTGAACTGCCGTGATCTCGTTGGTAAATTGGACATATTTGGTTTGTGTGAAAAATTCTTGAATTCTACAACCAAAGCGTTAGTTAATCTTCACGGTTATAAGTTGGTGTGTAAGAACCGCCAGAATAATAAGCAAGGACGACTTGGACTTTTTGTCAAGTCATCACTAACTGTTAAAATTATTAGTGATGTGGAACATTTGAAGTTGGAGATGCTGTTTGAAATATTAGCGGTAGAAATTGAGGTTAACCATGACCCAATAGCTGGTTGTGTGAGTTATCCTCCTCCAAGTGGAAGCGCGAAAAGGTATACTAAAATTTTACAGGAATGTCTTGAGATATTGTCGGGTAAATACCGTAAGTCTATCATTATGGGTGATTTTAATGTTGATATATCTTTACCAAGTAACCGTAGCACGAGTAACTTAGTCACATATGACGTAGCATCAGAAATGCTGTCTACATTTTTAGCCCCTCGATGTCTCCCTGCTTGTTGTATACCAACTAGAGTTACCGAAACTTCCCAGTCTCTTATTGACAATATTTATACGAATATTCAAGTTCGAACAAGTAATGTCGTCGTTGACGACACTTCAGATCATTTTGTAATGGTGCGTAATCTAATTATCGGTGTTATGCCAACTGTTACCAGACAGCAGCGAAAAGGAGAGTTATGAATATCGCTAAACTAAAGGAGCTGCTGAGGAACGCTGATTTTTTACCCCGTTATGAGTCCAAAGACCTGAATGAGGCTGCGAGGGGTTTTTAGAAATCTTTAAAATGCGTTTGACCAGGTGTGCCCTACCGTTGTATAACAAACAGAAGGCTTAAATAGCCTACTAAGCCCTGAATAGCATCAAGTATACTGAAGTCTATAAATGCAAAGAATAAGCTGTATCGGAAATACTTATCAATTTCGACTGAAGAAAATAAGCAAAATTTAAAGAATCATAAAACTACATTAACAAAATTAATTCGGGCATCGAAGCAGTTATTACAAACAAACATTCCTGGATGCGAAAGGATGGCCAAAAAAGATACAGAAATTAATTAATGATTGTCTGAATCGGAGAAAAAAAAATGAAATCCTGAAGAATTGACAGCTACAGGTGGGACAACTGTGAAAGGGAAAAAAGAAGTGATTGCACTACTTAACCGCCTCTTTGCTATTATGGATGAAATGACTTCTGCACCAAAAGCTGTATTGCAGTCAGCAGAAGACACTGATTTCAAGAAGTACTTACCTCCACCAAATGATCTATCAATATTTCTTTCTTCTGTATTGGCTTCAGAATTATTGGTAATTTTTAGGCTTTTGAAAAACGGAATGTCAGAAGGGCCGGATATACCTAGTACAATTTTGCTGAAGACGATTATCCCGGAAACTGCAGTGTACTTAGCTGATATTATTAACCTTTGTTTCAAGTACGGAAAATTCCCTGATTGCTTTAAACCCCTAGAATAGTTGCATTACATGAGAGAGGTGATTCAAAAGATTCAAATAATTAGAGTCCAATCCCGATTTTGTCGGCTTTTTCTAAACTTATCGAACATTATTAATACAATCATCTGGTTTCGTTTCTCGGGAAGATTAATTTCTTTTTCCAGTGACAATTTGGTTTCAGGAGAAACCATTCTATCCATGCGGTTTTAGTTGTTACTCAGTCTATTCATGACGTATTAAATAAGGGTGATATTCCAGCAACTACGTTTTTTTGGCATCAAAAAATCAGTCGATATACAATTTCCCATCGTATTTTGGAACATAAACTGGATCAGTATGGGATAAGAAGACCAGCCTGCTCTTTAATTATACCGTACTTACATGACCGGACACAATTTGTTGACGATGGTGACTGCACATCAAGAACAGTGCAGCAGTCAAACTGCACTTGATTTATATCAATGACTTGGGTGAGTAGTCAAAGGATCTTGGACTTGCAGTGTTGTTTGCTTATGATGCGGGGTGTAGTGTCTCTAGATCCGATGATCTGATACTTCGGCAAAATATATATCAGTCAATTGGAAGAGTTCTGTTGTGGTTTAAGTCACCACAGTTTTTATTATTTACTCTCGGACTTCAACTTCTTGTACTGTACTCCAGTCAGTTGAGATTTCAAACAACGTGCATATTAAGCATGTTAGCTTTGTACGTTACTTAGGAATTGTCTTAGATGAAAACGTGTCATTCAAGCACCATATTAGCCACCTTCAGTAGAAATTAAGCAGAAATGTTGGAATCATGTGTCACCAGAAGTTTATTTTACCTCTTAATGCATTTAGTTCCGTCTATTTTAGCTTAGTATATTCTTATCTTAATTGTTTATTGCCCACTTGTTTATTCGAATACCTTTAGGAGGCACTTACTGCCACTCCAGAGACAGCAGAATAAAGGATTACGAGTACTAAAAGAATATATTCCATCTCCTGTTTCGCTACCTACTAAACAAATCAAGTACTCAGAGTGTGTATTTTATATTGAATATCTTTCGAGTTAACCAGTTTGTAATGTTTCGGTCAGTTCTGTTTGTTGTTCAATATCGTAAGAAGGCATTGCCAACGCATTTTTATGAATCTCAGCTGTTACAGGCATTGGATGAGGTGGACTAATGTCAACAGTCCAAGAGGCGGTGGATAGTCCGTCAGCTACTAGAGATCGCGCTTTTCACTAAGAAATCTGAGCTGTTACAGGCATTGAATGAGATGGATTATTGTCAACAGTCCAGGAGGTGGTGGATAGTCCATCAGCTACTAATTAAATCCTAGAGATCGCGCTTTTCACTAAGAAATCTGAGCTATTACAGGCATTGAATGAGATGGATTATTGTCAACAGTCCAGGAGGCGGTGGATAGTCCATAAGCTACTAATTAAATCCTAGAGATCGCGTTTTTCACTAAGTTTAATTACAGTTTGGAATAAGTTTGGTAAACTGAGATCTATCTCTTCGCCTATCAACATTAAAAAATAAAATTAAGGAATGCCTAATGAAGATGTAATTTGTTAATAAGTATGTGTATGTGTACACATATGTATGGGTATATTGGCATATGTATGTGTATGTGGTTGTACATGCATCTGTAGGCCTCTTCTGTATGGCGTGTTTTGGGGGGAGTTGGTTCTTTTTCCCCTGTTGATGAGTTGAATAAAATTAATAAAATTGTTTTTTTTTTTTCAGTCGAGTTTTCTCTGTCAGGAATTTAACATCTTGTGTAAATATGGTATTAATAATGAAATCTTGAAACTTGAACCAAAACTCATTAGAGGGAAAGAAAAATCAAAGAATTTAAAAAATTAGTAAATAGTTTCTTATATCTGTCATATATTTCGGCTTTTTCCCGTTTTTTTCAGCTACCCTCCCTCCCCCAGTTTAAGTTCCTGTATACATGTTAGCCATTCCCTAATAGGATCTATTATGCCATCAGGTTGCATCTTCCAGATTTTAAGCATTATTATCCATGGTCTCTATTTCACACCTCCTTAAATTCATATTTTCATACTTTCTCCACTTTCCTTACATTCCCCTTATTTCATTTGATCTATCATTCGAATAATTTTTTTTACAGGCTTCTTCTCCTCTATACTAAACATAAAGCATTTTCAGTTATATTCCTAATTGCGTTTGTAACTTTCCTCCCTAAGACACCATCTGCGAATTCCGAATACTATATTATATATATATATATATATATATATATATATATATATATATATATATATATATATATATATATATATATATATATATATATATATATATATGTTATAAACCATTCCTTGAATAATCTAGACCAGTTATGCAAAATTTAAAGTAATACTGTTAATAAAAGCAAATGCAATGTCTCTGCCTGGTACATCATCTGACTGGAAAAGTATTTAAGAAACATCGAAATATTTGTGAATTTATCTAGTCTTTATACACTTTATTTAGGATACAAGCATTTATAAATACTACTTACATATGTTTTCTGAAAAAGCTTTATCACCCATTTTAATTTTTTTTTCTCTCTCAAGCAAAAAAAAACCGGCAAAATGGCTGAAAGCCTCTAATCTAAATAAGGTAAATACAATGATTAAGATTCCCCATACATTTTCTGAGAAATCGAGCATAAAAAACATGACATTTGTAACTTCTACTAAAAAAATTTCAATAGCACAAGAAATGGAGTACGTAACACTGAAGACTAAAGGAAAGGAAGAGGAACTAAAAGAGAGAAAGGAAAGAAAGAAAAGAAAAGGTAAAGGAAAGAAAACTAATAGGGTAAAAAAAAGCTGAATATGTTGAATATAAGTTAGATATATAGAATACAAAACGTTTAACATTCAGATGAATATTAATTTCAATATTCGGAAGTACGATCTCAACTTGGAGCTAATGATTTATTGTTGGTCTATCGAAATTATTTTCGTTTTTGTAAAATTTTATTTTATTTACCTAGACATAGTCGTGAACAGAAAATTATAGCCAAATTTCAAGCTAACGATATTATTATGTCGTCTGAGAAGCTATTGAATAAGCTGTTTTAAATGCTTCTCTTGTTACATTGGTGTTTTGATATCAGTTGAGAACTTATAATGTAAAAATCTCTAATTGTATTCCTAGATTGTTAGTGTTTCTATACCTCAACTTTTATCATTTTACACAATAATTTAGACTAACCTTTGTATCATTCTTTGACCCCGCGATAATGTAGCTTCCATTTGGATCAAACGTAATATCAGACACATCTCCATTAAAAATTTCATAAAATTGTAACAGCTTAAACATACGTGTGTCAAACAGTTTCACAGACCCTCCAGTTAAGCCCACAGCAATGATGTCATAAACAGGGTGGAACTGCACTGATGTCGGAGTTCCCTACAAATTAGAAACTATTAAATAATGCAAAAAGACCTAGGGTCTATACCTCTTTAAAATCCTCCCAACTTTACACATATAGATCTGTTGTACAGTTTTGACAATTGATATTTAGTGTTGGTCCTAAATATGTACAAATCATTAAGAATAATTAAGATTGCAGTATGAATTTTATAAATTAAGTACACTAATCATATGTTTTATACATCAATCAATCAATTATTTATTCAGAAGAAACACAGAAAAAAATAACAGAACTTTAGACCCTCCATAGAGGCTCTTTGGCTTGTGACAGTGGGAGACTGAACATAAAATTAAATCATAGCACTAAAATAAAACATAAGCACAAAAAAACTACCATGCCAATCAAAATAAATGAGTTAAACAAATTGTAACAACTTTGTTACTTAACGTCTTTCTGCTTAAAAAGACAATACTTAGCTAATTTTTACACAGAGTGCAGACTCAACTCGGCTCGGATTACTCATTTTTATACCGAGCCATAATTTAGCTCAGTTTTGTGCCGAGTCACGATTTGGCTCGCTTTGCACAGAGACAGTCTTTTGCTTCAAATTAGATCGTTTACGCATTCAGTCAGAACTTAGAACACTGGGTTAAAAGTTGGGACTTAGTTCGTTTATCCACCAAACCAGAACCGTATTTACACCGATTTATGAAAAAAAAAAATCATTTTTGCACCGAACCAGGACATTGCTCAATTTTGTATCGAGACTGAACTTAGCTCATGCTTGAAACACGTCACCGAAGTTTCAGAGCTTGTACTTAGCCTATTTTTGCAACAAGTAAGGAGCTATCCCAATTCGGCACTGAATCAAGACTTAACTAACTTTTTCTCTAAGTCAACCCACAGCTTTTATTTAATGTTTGGTAAATGACGATTTATACTTACTTACGACACGACTGCCTATCCATAGATTATTCGTTGCGGTTGACTGTGTATGGCTGAGTAGGGTTAAGGCCTCATTCAAATACTGATCTATATTGATTACTAAAGTAGGAAAACAGTCTTCCTTTCACCTTCTGTCTTTCTTGTTTATTTCTGCGTTTGTGCTGTTGCATTAGTGATTTCTTTTTTCATTATCATACTAGTTAAAGCAGACTTCAGATAACTCGTCTTAGAGGAATTGTCTTAATTTTAGTGATCAAGTTCTTACTTGCGTTAAATAGCTCGTGCACATGATGTCCTACAGAGCCTGCTTAAAACTGTTAGACTGTCTTAATTACTGCCGTTTTAGCTTTATATTCAAATATCAGTGTACAAGATCAACAATTGTTAAAACTGGTATATGAATGTTGGAATGATTTTGCACTGGCTCATTTTGTTGATAAATTTTCTACGAAGTATGATTATCATTCACATCTTACATGAAATGCTAAGAGACTAACCAATGAAAAAACAAGTTACGGCCCTGTTTTTAGTTCCGCGAGTATAACTTGTTAGAAGAATGGAAATTTGCAAGTGCTCTCTGGAATTTATTGGTAGGCGCAATTAATCCTTCACATTGAAAGAAGAAGAGAAGGCCTAACTGAAAAATACAGTTTAGGTCTAACTCTTCATTAACAACGGCGAATGAAATGAAAGCAAAAGCAATAAGAAAGGAACCGATTAACGAAATTCCACACCTACAGAAATAAGGCACAGAACTTCAGATGCTTTACAGATAGAATAATTTTTTTTAGATTTCTCAAATTTGTGCCCTGAGATGAAAAAGATAAATGAGATGAAAGATGAAATGAGATGAAAGATGAAAACAAGAGACTCTCATGGGCATATTTACAATATCCTGTCCCCTTTTGCTCAATTTCTTTTGGCTTAACAAATTCTTAGCGACAGGGCTTAAAATTTGGTTAGAATTTATAGTTACAGCTTTCAAATTTGCACATATATTTACTAATGACTTTTCCTTTTTTTGTGTAAAATTCGTGTGAATGTTAGATAAATCGTTTTTTTCGTTTTTTTAAACTTAAAAAATAGTAAAAAATGGCATATGACAAAAAATATTCTTGGCCAAGACACTGGATGAGTTTGGATGGCTGGTAAATATAGTGCGTCAGTTTTTTGTTTGTTAATTCCCTTGAATTTGTATCTTGGTTTATTTGTGTTGCTTACTTAGTTCAAACAGCAAAAACACAGTCGCGCCGTTGACCTTTTAGCAGTAATTACGGTGGTTTGTCGGTTACAAGTTTTTTGCGTAAATACACCAACGGAAAAAAATCACCGAATTATTTATCACTTTTATCAAATCGTTGAAAAATTTATTATGCCAAAAAAAGAACAAAAAAGAGAAATCTTAACAATGAAGAAACAAACAGGACTACGGCGTGTCGTGTCTATCGCGTCTTATCTACAATTATCGCTACTGTGTGTACAAGCTACACCAAAGATTTAGTGTTCTCATTGAAGCAGCTCTAATAGCTTCTGTGACGCTCAATCAGAGTAGCAACACTACTACTGGCCGTAGTCCCGTTTGTTTCCGTAGTCCCGTTTGCCCAAATTATGAGCAAACATACAGTTCGCTTAGCTTTAGATCAGGGTTGAAAACTCTCAACAACTTTACAACCGGCTAAGAAAATGTTTCATTGATTCTTCATTTAAGAAGTGACACGAATGTAAACCCTAATGGTACCCTAATGTAAACGTTTCCTTACTCTTCCCTCGTAGAAACAGTGGACAGGCCCTCCAGCTTTTCTGATATCCCAAAGTATGGTGGTTTTATCGTCAGAGCATGAGACAACCTGATTTCCAGCATTAGAGTAACGGACGCGGCGCACCCAATTCCTGTGCTGCTTAAAGTTTCTAATGAACCTAAAAAAAAACGTTTCAATTTTTTTGAGTTTTAGTGTTGTATACAGAAACAGAAAACAAATAACCGAAACAAATCCCTTAAATCTGTAAAGTTCTTTTTATTCCAGTTTTTAGAAACGTAATAAGGCAGTTAAACACATTCTGTGTCTCAGTTTCAACTGTTTTTCTTGGTTAATGTAATGCAATGTTTAGGCTTTATATTCCTGTATACACACTACATAAGAGTTTGACGGCAAATAAAATTTTCACAGACAAATTTCACAGCAATTATTAGTCAAATATGTGACAATTAGGCTCCCTCCTCCCCTCTGTACTGGCACTCTGGGTGCGTTTATCAATTAGAAGTCCCGTTTCTATTGTTTTATGCTTCAGCTGCGCTTACTTTTTTCTCAGGAAAATAATTTGCTATATTTTTTCATAATTTTTTTTCAAAAAGTTCCAAGCAATAGTAAGTTTCCTTTACTTAGCAAACTCAATCCATACTTTGCACCAGTTACGTAAGATTGACTACTAGTTACGTTTCTTAGGTTACGGTATTCACACTGATAAAATAAAATCGTAATTTGTCTGAAAATATACGTGGATGCATGGACGTGACTCCTCTGTAGAAAACGGTATAGAAATCTGTAGAAGTGTTTCTTGGCACTCGGTATAACGGACTGAATCCGGAGATGGTTAGGTTGGGTTCTAATGGATTGGGACAGGCTGTTTGTCTCCTGGCTATGAGGTACATGCAGATACGGGTCGAACTCCCCAGTCGCTAACCATAGGTGGGAAGTCTGAGTTGTGCACCTCAAAGTGGAAGTCTGGTGAACCTTTTGACCAGTCACACGCGTGACATAGTCGAATGCCAACACACAGGGTACCGTGAGTTTGGGGGGCTTATAGTTAAATAGATTCTCAGGTATCATCTGAACGCAATTACGGAATTATGAACGGTCTCAACAGTTTATCATCTACCATGATTTTGCCAGCTTTAAGCGACGTGCCTTCGCATCAAGGGATGATTTCGAGGCCTATAAAAGAGCAAACCATCCCAAGCCATATCAATCAAATAAAAATGACTCTTTGAGTGTCCTGCTGGAGCGTAAGATCCATAAAAGAAGAAACAACCCAACAAGTCATGGCCTATGAATTACATATATATAAATCAGATTTCGTCTGCCTTTCCGAGACAAGGATTGCAGGTGTTTTGTCGGAAAATATAGCCACTGTAGAATCAAACAAGAGATATCGATTTCTCAACTCTAGAGTACAGTATGGATCTGGACTTCAAGGAATGGGATTTATGCTGAGCTCTTCAGCTCATCGCTTACTTTTTGTGTGGGTCCCTATTAGCCCGAGAAGCGCCTTCATCCGCTCAAAGGATAGACTATTTAACATAAACGTCGTATCGGTATATGCTCCGACCCGTGAAGCTGATGAAGACACGATAGATGCATTCTATATGGAAGTATAATGAAAAGTTGTCTAAACCAGGACTACCTAATAGTAGGAGGAGACTGGAAAGGCAAGTGGGCTCAACTGACCAGTCCCCAAATATGTAGTTGTCCGCATAACATATAGTATACCATGGCAAAATCGTGAGTGTAACCCAATTTGATCGAAACTATAAACTAGTGATAGCAAACTCTCTATTTCAACAACGCATCACTAGGCGCTCTAATGATAATATCACTGCAACCCAGATAGACAAATCCTCGTCAAGAGTTGATGACGAAGCTTAGTTCAGGATACCCGTGCCTTTGGGGGAGCCTGTCCTGGATCCACACTAGGCAGCGATCATACTCTCGTCAAAGCTAAGATCCTTCTCCATCTTAGCACAAGGAAGAAACAGGTACCAAAATAAAGGCCAAACATCGCAAAACTGGGTTCCAATCACATGAAACATGAGTTTCGCCTTCAGCTCTAAAACAGGTACGATGCCCTAACCACTGATGTATAAGACGCCAAATAATTGTGGTGGCACTTCAAAACCTCAGCCATTGAATTTACTTCCGATATGCTTGGCTACTCCCACCCCTCTAAAAAGAGTTGGATGTCCAAACGATCCCTAGAGTTTATTAATCAAAGAAGGCGTACTTCAAAACACCTTAGCAAGCAGTCAGTGCTAAAATGAGAAAGCGTAAAACAAATCAAAGCGTAAGAGAAGACAGCACCCATCACCGGGAAGAAGTCGCTCATAAACTAGAAAACCCAACGCGAAACCACGATTCTAGACCCACATATCAAATTCTTAAAGAAGCTATTGGAAAGAAGTTCTCTGTGCCTGACTTTATCAAAGATGAACGAGACAATACCATAAGTGATTGTGCAAAAAAAGTTGAGCGATGGAAAATGTATTTTAGCGAACTTCTAAAACCCGAAGTAAATGCGACTATAGAAGAGGACAACACGCCACTCTCGGTCTCGAAGGAACTGTACTGTATAAACCCACCTCGCGCCAGACCTTGACTGGATTGTCAATGCCATCCGAAATCTCAAGCGACACAAGTCTCCTAGTGAGGATGGTATTCCACCTGAGATTACAAAGCGTCCCCCCGCCTAAGAGCATACCATGGTACTGCCGCTATTTACAAAAATATGGAAAACCAAGAATTTCTCGAAGGACTGGAAAGTTTCAGTCATCCCCACCGTTTACAAAAAAAGCCACCGTTTACAAAAAAAAGGTGAAAAGACAGATTATGTTAGTCAAAGAGGGATGTCTCTCATAGATATTGCAGGCAAATTACTTGCCCCCATTCTACTACATAGATTCCAAACAGCGAGATACAAGCGAACACGGCGAAACTAATCCGACAGATCGCTCGGATCAGATTGTGAAACCTCCGCTCTATCATGCAACAATGTGAATGGTACAACCTCCCTCATTTTAACATATTCATAGACTATGTAGTCACCTTTGATTCAGTTGAACCAAAATTCTTGTGCAAGATTCTCAGTGAAGATGACATGCCACAAGAATTCGTTGACATCATGAAAGCTTATTACGCAGGATGTGTATCCCGGGTTAGGGTCCATGGGGAAAGTCGTCACTACTCGATGTAGAGGGGGAGGGGGAGTGAAACAAGGCTTTATGCTCTCACTACTACTCTTTAATTATTGTATTGATTGAATCCGTGACCATGTCCTATGGGGATTTGAAGGAATAGCAGTTAGTAGAAATATCAACTTGACAGACCCTAAAAACGCAGATCCACGCTTAAAAACGTCATCCTTCTTGCGCCAGGCCCAAAATCAGCCCAGCAAATGCTTGATGAAGTGGCACATTTCTAGGCATACTTCGGCCTATTATGAACACGAATAAAAATGAAAGTGCTTGATTTGAACATCAGTAAAGATTACCAACTGAAAATTAAGTTTCTCACTTGAACATACTGACAGTTTCTCTTACCTGGGATCCATGGTGGATTCGAAGGTGGTGAATTCCACGATCCGTCAAGAAATTAGCTGCGAACGAAGATAATCACGTATGAATCGACAGTGAGGGCACTTCTAATCTATGGTGTTGAATCATTGCCCGTCAAAGCAGCTCATAGATGTGCTCTACAAATTTTTAACTACCGTTGCCTACACTCAATTTCGCGCCTATGGGCGTCAGACCAGATTTCAAATGACGATATCCGGCGACACTGTTTCAAACTCGACAAAATCTCAAGCGTCATCAAGCTCTGCCAGCTCCCCTGGCTTAGACAGTTTTACCGTCACCCAACCATGCCTCATCAAACAGATACTTCTCGTTGAACCCTTATCAATATGGCGAAGAAGAAGAGGAGGACGATTAAAAAATGGGGGTCACATGTAAGGCAAGATCTGGAGCCTGCTGAAGGTTTTCGTAAATTCAGCCACAACTGGGACAAGCAATGATTAAAGTTTACCGAACAATTGGTAACTGGCCATCATCGGAGACCCTCATTTAGAAGTTTCATTTGAATGTCAGTGAGGCAAAATCGTCTGGTCCCGCTGCAAGTACGAGTAAAGTAAGCGAGAACTATAACCACTTTATAGCTCTTCAAGATGTATAGCATGCTGTATTTTATATAATACGTGGCATTTATTAAAGTTATCCAATAATTACCTTCTATGGGAAAGTTAATTTGACTTTTTTTTTCTGTATCCACTCTAGCATAATTTCTGGGTTCAACTTCCCTGAATTAATAAAAAAAAAGTGACGAACAATTTCTAAATGTAGAATGATCTATTTCTTAGTAGCAAAGTTAAAAATTCAGCAGTGATAAAGTCGTCTTGGGATTCCAACAATAAAAATTCGCATGTTCACAGTGCATGCGCACCGTAAAAAGTTGCGGCAGTTGCTGATGAGTTTTGCCAACAAAATGTTGCACAAGCGACCCTTTTGTATTGTTTCTTAGGCACCCATTAAACACTATAGCTGTTGACCTATCAAAACCTTTAATTGGTATTTCCCAAGAAGAGTTTTTTCTTCAAAAATTGCTAGCAAGTTCTTTAAAGACAATCAAAATATATTGATTCTGTTCAAAACTTGTCTATTCCTTGAGGTACAATCAAGATTGTTACTTTAAAAATGGACAACGTACAAAACATAAAACTGTGTTACTTTACCACAAAGCATAAAACAAAACCAAGTCTATATTGTCAATGCACGAAAGTCTATGCGAAAGTTTTTTTCTTTTTATCGAAAAACGCAGCATGTACAATCTAGAACTACGTTAATCTGCAGCAAAATATAGCAGGTATTACTGTCCTCCTCAATTCTTAAATATTATCATAAATGCCACATGATACTTTTCAGGGGGAATGGGGGCAAGCTCTGCTAGAAGTTTTATTAGGATTTTTAAGCAGTTGTACACAAAGGAATGGTACATTGCTTATCGGGTATAAAATATATTTCACTATAGTACATAAAATTGTGTTGAGTACTTTTGACGCTATAGGATATCAACACATTTTTAACTCAACAAAGTTGGTCTCTCCTACCTCGAATCAAGTTAATACCTCTCTTAAAAGCCGACGAGTGGATAAAGTATATTATACTTTATTATATATACTATTTTATATTATATTAAGCATACAATCCAGCATATGAACCTTTCTCGCTTTCAACCTATTTTTAGAGAGAAAAAAAAGTTTCAATAAACCCTATCACTTTGTCACTAGGACGCGGTAATGTAATCAATTTTATCAAATTTATTTTTATGATGATTTGATTAATACTTCAAACAAGCTTGATGTCTAATAAAATTGTTTTGGTCCCTAATGAAAAAATTATTTTTTGTTTTGGTCATAATGGCACTATTGTTTTGGTCATAATGTTTTGGTCATAATGGAAAAAAAAACAAAAATCCTTGGTAACTAGGAGAATCTCCCTTATATACATCCTAGCAGTATGTATGCGGGAATACCAAAAACTTAGCTAATGATTCAGACGTGCAAGATGTTTTTTTGGGGGGGATTAGAGGGAGGGGAGCACTGAGGCTTCGTATTACAAATAAATATACAAAGAAATTCAAGCATCTTCTGACTTCATAGCAACTAATTAATCAAGCAACTAATTTACCATTACTAATTACTAATTTACAATTACTAATTCATAGCAACTAATTTACCATTACTAATTCATAGCAACTAATTTGCCATTACTAATTACTAATTCATAGCAACTAATTTACCACTATTAATTCATAGCAACTAATTTACCATTACTATTTCATAACAACTAATTTACCATTACTAATTACTAATTTACAATTACTAATTCATAGCAACTAATTTGCCATTACTAATTACTAATTTACAATCACTAATTCATAGCAACTAATTTTCCATTCTTATATATATTCTTCACTTTATCCAATAGATCTGTCATAAATCAATAAATCATGCCCAAAAACAATAGATAGATAAGTGAAGGGGCACATTAACCCTTCAAGATTTTTAGGGAAAATACTTCAGGAAACTCGAAGAACAACATTATAAGAGGCATAAAAATAAGATAATTTAGCTCAAAAATACACTTTCTGAAGTTCACATATTAATTAAGAGTACACTGATGTCAAATCATGAATCTAATAAGAGATTCGGTTTAAAGAGAATAATTTCTTTTTAATGATGCACTTCAAAAAGAAAACAAAACATACCTTTGGTCTTTCGAATCCCAAAGTTTGATCATTTTGTCGTCAGAGGCAGTAGCAAAAGTATCACCATGTGGGGAAAACTTCACAGATCTGACACCTCGCAAATGTGGTTTCAATATAGTACACCGTCCATTTACAGTTGGAACCCAGAACCTCACAGAGCTGTCTAATGAAGATGTAGCTACTAAAGACCCTGTAGGATTGTAACTCAGGTCTGTGATGGGCTTTGTATGACCATGCATTCTTTAAAAAAGAGAAGTAAAGTACAAATTATGTTATGGTATTGGGAAAGCATAGGGGTTTTGAGTCCTACTCATATTAATTCCTCCTCGTTTTGAGTTTGACTCGGTTATTTATAGTAAATTCTGTTCGTTTTGGGTTTCATTTATTTGGTTCTAGGCGTTTACTCCCTGCAAATATCCCCCCCCCTCGAGGAAAATACCCCACCCCCTGCCGAAAAATACCTTTCCGCCCGGAAAATAAAACCCCCGCGGATAATAAGGCTTTCGACATCTGATAATTTTATTTCAGTTTTTTTTTCATAGGAGGAAGAATTTTTTTGTGCTTGTGTATTATGCGCCACTCACTTAAGTTTACACTGTGTAAAACCCGAGAACAAACCGGTTTCTTTATTAGTTTCTTTCAGCTTAGCGCGACACTAGACAAAAATAAGTAATAGAGTATATGGGAAATATATAATTTCAGAGTCCTACTGAGAAAATAATTTTTTGAGTCCTACTCATATTAATTCCTCCTCGTTTTGAGTTTGACTCGGTTATTTATAGTAAATTCTGTTCGTTTTGGGTTTCATTTATTTGGTTCTAGGCGTTTACTCCCTGCAAATATCCCCCCCCTCGAGGAAAATACCCCACCCCCTGCCGAAAAATACCTTTCCGCCCGGAAAATAAAACCCCCGCGGATAATAAGGCTTTCGACATCTGATAATTTTATTTCAGTTTTTTTTTTCAAAGGAGGAAGAATTTTTTTGTGCTTGTGTATTATGCGCCACTCACTTAAGTTTACACTGTGTAAAACCCGAGAACAAACCGGTTTCTTTATTAGCTTCTTTCAGCTTAGCGCGACACTAGACAAAGATAAGTAATAGAGTATATGGGAAATATATAATTTCAGAGTCCTACTGAGAAAATAATTTTTTGAGTCCTACTCATATTAATTCCTCCTCGTTTTGAGTTTGACTCGGTTATTTATAGTAAATTCTGTTCGTTTTGGGTTTCATTTATTTGGTTCTAGGCGTTTACTCCCTGCAAATATCCCCCCCCCCTCGAGGAAAATACCCCACCCCCTGCCGAAAAATACCTTTCCGCCCGGAAAATAAAACCCCCGCGGATAATAAGGCTTTCGACATCTGATAATTTTATTTCAGTTTTTTTTTTCAAAGGAGGAAGAATTTTTTTGTGCTTGTGTATTATGCGCCACTCACTTAAGTTTACACTGTGTAAAACCCGAGAAGAAACCGATTTCTTTATTAGTTTCTTTCAGCTTAGCGCGACACTAGACAAAGATAAGTAATAGAGTATATGGGAAATATATAATTTCAGCTATACATTTGCACATAAGGAGGGGAGGGAGTAAAGTATTTGGACAGTTTGAAGAAACAATTCTTACTTCATAATATGCAGAATAACTGTACCTAATACATTTTGCATGCAGATCCGCTATACTTTACCCCCGCCCCCCTAATGGGCAAATCTAATTCCAAATTTGTTCTAAAGTAACGAAGAAACTAACGAAAAGATCGGTTTGTTCTCGAGTTTTACGCTCAGCGTTGAGTGATTGGCGCATAATACACATGTCCCAAAATTTCTACCCCCGACGGAAATTAAAAAAAAAAAACTCAAATAAAAATCTCAAATACGGAAAGTCGTATTTTCCACGGAGAGTATTTTCCGCGGGGAGGGGGTGGTATTTTCCCAGGAGACAAACGCCAGCCACCCGTTTATTTATCGATGCTGATTTATTGTGGTTTTACAGTTGGTAAGTTATTTGATTTTATTTTTGCTCATTTTTGGTTTAATAGAGTTCTTTACTTTTCTTTGAAAAACTTGTTTTGTGGAAATTGTTTTAATTAATTTCTCTTCGTTTTATATTGACATAGTCTTTTCAGGGAAAAAGAAAGTAATAATTTAAATCTTTTCAGTTTTTCTTTAAGAATTTATAGTTTGGCCTACTATTTGTATGCTGAAGAAAATTTTACAACAATTTTTAACAACATACACCCTTTTAAAAAGCTGGACACAAATAGTAGTGTTTAATTTAGTTTTATACCTTCTCTAGTTAACCTGAAATAGAAAACTTGATACCATTCGCAAAAGAAATCTATCTATAATCTTTGACAGCTTGGATACACTTACACTCTTTTGATCTGGCTTAATTTTCAGAACAGAAGTAGTAATAGAAATAGCCCCGAAAGTTTGAACATAATACCGTCAGTCGTTCTAAGAATAGTCCTACTGCTGAGATGCCTTATTGGCAATTAGCATTAACAGAGTGCATTTTATTCAACCCTAAACATTATGGGGGGGGGGGTGACCTACACAGTAGCCCTAGGGATACAGTTCAGCTATGCTGAACAAGATAGCTATCTTAAATTTGGATTGGAAGTGTTTGGAAAATCATAAGCTAAAGAGGAGGGCAATTTGCCCTCCAATCACTTTTGACTCTTAAAAAGGGTGCAACAACTTTCTATCCAAATTAGCTCCTCTAAATTTTAATTATATTACTTGCTATGATAGAGCAGTGCTGCCTATGATGTCGCTTATATACCATTTTGATACTTGCATGCGTATAGTTTTTTCATCTAATTGAAACTCCTCCTAAACGTTTCAACTTAATTCCTTGAAGTCTCATTACTCATAATAACCGTAGAAGTAATATCAAAAGTATACACATAGTGTGTTCTGGCTAGTTCAAAATTTGTCACAACTTACCCAGAAAGGTCTAACTCAATAATGCAACCCGTTATTGTGATATTGCTCTATCAACCTATTGACAATCAACATGATCATGGTTCGTTTCAATTTAGTTCAGCATCCGCCTAAATATTCCTTGAAAACTTCACCTTAATACCCTTAGCTTGTGTAGTAGCAATGTAGCAGCATTAGTAGAAGTATCCCCATAGCACCTTTTTTTCAACATCCCCTTCGATACATGATGGAAATTTTAACTTAAGATCATCAACCGGTCCTGAAGCATTGCTGATAAAGCATTGCATTGAAGCTTTGGTCTTGACAACTATGTGGGCATAGTATATTTCGATTTATTTCAATATAGTTACAATATTACCCAAGATTTTCGCCTTAATACCCTTATATTTATTAGTAGTATTAATAGCACCAGTAGTTATAGCAGTAGCAGTAGAGTTAATAGTGGTAGTAGTTTTAGTAGCAGTAGTAGCAATAATAATAATAGTAGCAGTAGTAGTAGACGTAAGAGTAGAAGCAGTAGTATTATGATGTAAATATTGCATTTTGGTTAGTTCAACATCCCCCACAAGATGCATTGTAGGCTTTAATTTCACATATAAAACTGTTCTTAAGATATTACTGATATGCCTTCTAGACAACCTACATACGGATTGCAGGTTGTCATTAGTACAACAAAAATTTTTTGAAATGATATCCAAAAAATTTCAACTTCATACCATTACACATAGTTGTAATAGTAGTCACAGCAGTAGTATAACCATTCAACTTAATACAATTAGCCATTGCTACGGTGTTCTCGAGTTGCTCTTTTTTAACCTGTATATTCGTATACTTTAAGAAATTTTCATCTTAAGGCCCTTACTCTTACAAGTAGTTGCGATAGAAGTAGTAATTGGAGCAATAGAAATAGTACAACTAGTAAATGTTACAGTAGCACCAGTATTAATAAATTTTACCTTCATGGACTTAGCCTTAATAGTAATATTATCACAGTAGTTTCGGTGGTAGTAAAAGTAGTTGTAGTGTTAGTGTTGTATTAGCAGTAGTAGCAGCAGTATTATTAGCGGGTGTAGCATATGCTTTTTGCTTTTGGGTCAGTTGAACTTCGCTTTCATGATACCCCAGAAGTTCTAGCTTCACCAGTTAAGGCGTTCCAAAAATATTGTTGGAACAATATTCGCACTTTTGACATCCTTTTCACCTTAATACTCTAAGCTTTACAAGTTGATGCAATTGATGTAGTAGTTGGAGTAGTTTAGTAGCATAAGGAAAAGTAGCAATGATGTTAGTGTTAGTAGCGACATGAATAAATTTCATTTTTGTCAATTGATCTTCCCCTTTAAATATTCTCCGTAAGTTTCAACTTAATACCTAAATTACTTCTTGATATATGCCCTTTTCCTTGTCTGAGCGGACGCGGGTTCGAATCCCGGTGTACCCAATCCTTCAGTTTGGGACGGAGGTCAATGGCGTGACTCTGTAAGCTTAGCCAGAGTCGACCCAGCTCTAAATGGGTACCTGGAGAAATCTGGGGAAGGTAAACAGGATGGCTGGCCCCCAACCCCCCATTGCACTTCCTGGCTGAAGGGCCAAGAAACTGAGATCAGCACCGCCGGTACGGACTGTAAAGTCTAATCCCGTATCCTTTTTTTTATATGCCCTTTTGACAATCTGCATGCTCATAGTGTGTTTTGATTTAGTTCAAATTCCCCCTTAGGAGTAATAGTGTATAACTATTAGTAGTAACAGTAGTAGTAGCAGTAGTAACAGGTAAATTTTGCCTTTTGGTCAACTGGACATCCCACATATGTTGCCCCAGAAATTTAGTCTTGGTATGATAAGCCGTTCCAAAAATATTGCTGATTTGACCGCATCAACACACATAGTATTTTTGATTTAGTTCAAATTTCCCTTCAACATTTCCTTGGATATTTTTTTTCAATATCCTCAGCCTAACTAGTGCTCACTAGAGAAGCATTAGTTTTAGTGATAGTAGCAGTAGTAGTAATGGTACTTGTGGTAGCAATAGAAGCAGCAGTAGATGTAGTAGTAGTAGCGTACAAATACTGCCTTTTTGGTCAATTGATCATCTCCCATATCGTTTCCTGGATATTCCAATTTAATATATTCAGTCCTTCCTGAGTTACATCCTTTTGACAACCCATATCCACACAACATGTTATGATTTAGTTCGACATTCCCCTCAACATTCCCTGTAAGACTCATCTTAATATCCTTCGTAGTTTGGGAAAGTAGAAGTCAAACATGCATACCTTTTCTCGATAACATATACTATATGTAAACAATGAACAAATTGCATAACTTGCAGCCCTTGCCCTGAGGCCTCGTGGGGCGGGGGGCGGAGTTGACATCACCAACTATATAATTACTGAGTTTTTCAATAACGCTGAAAAAATTTATGTCTCAAAACTTCATTTGGATTTTTTTATGGAAAATGATGGGCATGGGGGGGGGATTTCTCTCAAACCACTTTGACTCTTAAAAAGGGCACTATAACTTCCAAATTAAAATCAAATGAGATTCATTTGAATTTAATACGACCACCAATTACATAAAAACCTTATATGTCCCCATGTCCCCTTGAACTTCCAACTTAGCTACCCTCTGATCACTTTGACTCCGTTTTTGCAAGATTTTCGGGAAATCCCAAAATATCGAGAATAGTGAAAGCCGCAGGGCCTAGTGGGTCTAATGGTAAATCCTGGTCAGGTTTTACTGCAATTTTTATTTTATTTTCAATGTGTTAATAAGTACAAAAGAAAATATTTGTAATATAAATCCTTTTAGTGAAGCACCAAATAAGCAGTAGGCCTTATACTTTTACCTTTAGAGAAACGGGCAGTAATCATACTATTTTTATAGTGAACACACCATCCAGTAGAAGTATATATCCCCTACTCCCCGAAGACGACCGCGGTCTGACAACCAATCCTCAAAACAATGCTCACTTGTCGTTGAATTCTGTTATCCCAATTAATAAAACCAAAAATAAAAAGGTAAACCAATTTTGCTGAACTTTGTAGACACTTAAGTAAGACAATGATAATTCAAGGTAAGGAAATTCGTTATTTAAGTAAGGGGATGGTGCTTTTACCGTTAAGAAAACGCGTAGTAGCCATAATCTTGTTCGTAGTGAACACACCATTTATTAGAAGTGCATAACCTCTACTCCCTGAAGACAAACACGGTCTAAAAACCAATCCCTAATACAATTCTCACTTGTCGTTGAATTCTGTTCTCCCAATTATTAAAACCAAAAATAAAAAGGTGAACTAATTTTGCGAAACTTTATAGCCACTTAAGTAAGACAATGATAATTTCTAAGTAAGGAAATTAATTATTGAAGTAAGGGAATGATACTTTTACCGTTGGAAAAATGGGAAGTAGCCATACTCTTGTTTGTAGTGAACACACCATTCCGTAGGGGTACATAGCCCCTACTCCCTGAAGACGACTGCGGTCTAACAACCAATCCGTAATATGAAGCCCTCTATGAAGTTCATGCTAGCATCCCTTCCATAAGAAACATATATGACCCCAGGGCACAACTTACAACGCCTGCCCCCGGGCCCTGGGGGGTTGCGTTGACACTGGAGTTTTTGTTATCTGACCTTTGAACTATTTTTAGCAAAATGGCTTTCTCGAAATTTTTATCTGATCCATTTGGGGAAAAATGGCGTGGGGGAGGGGCTAGTTGTCCTCCTATCTCTTTTGACTCTCCAAAAGTGAACTAGAACTTTTAATTTTCAATAATATGAGCCCTCTCTGAATTTTGTACGAGCGACCCTTCTATAAGAGCCATATATACCCCCAAGGCATAAATCACAACGCCTGCCTCCGGGCCCTAGGGGTTTGTTCCAACCCTGGAGTTTTTGTTATCTGACATTTGAATTATTAAAAAAAAAAACTACCTAAAAAAATTTTGTCTGATGTATTTGAGGGAAAATGGCGCGGGGGCTAGTTGCCCTCCGATCACTTTTGACTATTAAAAAGGGCGCTAGAACTCCACGGCTAAACATGTTCCTCCTCTATCCCAATCTATTCTAAGCCTCCCTCATTACACCATAACAGAAAGTACCCATTTCCTGTAAATATTTACTTACGAAATCATTCCACCCTAGTCGGGGACGACCTGCATTTCGTTTGGTCCAAGACGTTAGACCGACAAAGACAATCTTTGGCAATCTGTCATCCTTCATTTTCAGAACGTAACATAGCCATCTCTACCTTCCTCTCATTATAGTCCTAGAAAGCAGGATTTAACTACATTTTTTCGTACAGCTTACTATTTGAGACCGGTCAGTAAGTTGGTGCCCAAAACAATCCTTAGCAATTTCTTTGAAAATACCCAGCAAATCCTCCCTCCAGTTTTTGGAACACAAGTGCTTCTGAACTATACTCGATCCCTGTCATCCCTATAGCTTCAAATATTCTAATCTTGTTCGTAGACTTATCTTCTTATTCTTTCAAACATTAGTTTCCAAACCTATTCATGAAATCCTGAACTCGCAAAATCTCTAGAAGTTCATTATTTTGCCAACATTTTCATTCAGAGTCCTTAAATCATCAGCATAGTCAAGGCCTAGGAGAATTTTATTTCCCTATTTGATTCCGTGTTCTCCCATTGCCTGTACTGTACGCCTTTGGACAACATCCATCAAAACGATCTACATAAATGGGGATATAGCACAAACCCTGCTTAACTCCTGATTTAGTACGAAATTAAATAAAAAAAAATTAGTTTTTTTTACTGAAAGTAAGGAGCGACATTAAAACTTAAAACGAACAGAAATTACTCCGTATATGAAATGGGTTGTCCCCTCCGCAATCCTTCGCTCTTTACGATAAAATTTTTAATTTTTTTAAAAAGTAGAACTGTGGCAGAGTCAAACTTTAGCGTAAAGAGCGAGGGATTGCGGAGGGGAAAACCCATTTCACATACGGAGTAATTTCTGTTCGTTTTAAGCTTTAATGTCGCTCCTTACGTTCAGTTAAAAAAAAACTAGTTTTTTTTATTTAATCTCTGAACGTTTTTGAATAAATGCATGTTTGATTTTAGCTCTCCGCACAAAAATTATTAAAATGAAATTTGCATATGAATTCTTTTTTTGGCTAAATGGCTTTCTCTTAGTTTTGATCAGACGATTTTGAGAAATAAGGGGTGGGGAAGGAGCCCTGTTGCCCTCCAATTTTCCGGTTACTTAAAAAGGCAACTAGAACTATTAATTTTTAACGAACGTTTTTATTAGTAAAAAATATACGTAACTTAAGAATTAACTTACGTAACAAACTTTTATATTTTTATTATGTATACGAGGGGGTTTATCTTCTCGTTAATACCTCACTCTTTACACTAAATCTTAAGTTTTGTCCCAATTATTTAACAATAACCCCTGAATCAGAAAGGCCGTAGAATAAATAGTTGAAATTACTAAAAATACTTTAGCATAAAGAGCGAGGTATTTATCTTCTCCTAAATACCTCGCTCTTTATGCTAAAGAATTTTTAGAACCCCTCATATGCGAAATAATCTCTGTTCATTTTAAGTTTTAATGTTACTCCTTACTTCCAATTGGAAAAACTTTTTCATGTTTATTTTTTCATTGTTTTTTTATAGTAATACTAGAAAATCCCGCGCCCTTTTCATTGAATTTCTCTTCCCCCATGACATATTCCTCCAAGGAAAGATCCTCCCACATAGCCCCCTCCCCTCAACCCCATCCCCAAACCAAAACAATCCCACAGAAAACGTCTGCACGCTTCCCAATAACAATTACTGTATGTAAGCACTGGTCAAAGTTTGTTACTTGCAGCCCCTCCCCCAGGAGCTGTGGGGGAGTAAGTCATCCCCAAATACATAGTTATTATGGTTATCGACTATGCGGAACAAAATGGCTATCTCGAAATTTTGATCCGTTGGCTTTGGGAAAAAATGAGCGTGGGAGAGGGCCTAGGTTCCCTCCAATTTTTTGGTCACTTAAAAAGGGCATTAGAACTTTTCATTTCCGTTAGAATGAGCCCTCTTGCGACATTCTAGGACCACTTGGTCGATACGATGACCCCTGGGGAAAAAAACAAATAAACACGCACCCGTGATCTGTCTTCTGGCAAAAAATACGAAATTCCACATTTTTGTAGATAGGAGCTTGAAATTTTTGCTATAGGGTTCTCTGATACGCTGAATGCAATGGTGTGATTTTCGTTAAGATTCTTTTAAGAGGTGTTTCCTCCTATTTTCCGAAATGAGCAAATTTTCTCAGGCTCGTAACTTTTGATGGCAAAGACTAAATTTGATGAAACTTATATGTTTAAAATCAGGATGAAAATCCGATTCTCTTGATGTATCTTTTAGCATCAAAATTCCGTTTTTTAGAGTTTCGTTTATTATTGAGCCGGGTCGCTTCTTACTACAGTTCGTTACCACGAACTGATTGACTATTAACTAACCTCATGTCTTACCTTAACCGCACCAATCTTGTTCTTATACATAGCACTGATCACTTAACTGCTTTTATCTGGTATACCTAACAAGGATAAGACCTTTGGTAATGCTCTTCTATAGGTTGATTCAATCAAATGCTTACTCATAATGTATAAACAGAGGACTAAAGACGTTCGATGACTAAGAGGCTTCTGAATTATTAATCTAAGAGAATAAATCCGACAAATCCTCCGCCCTTACTAAACCAAGACGTTTTCCACTTAAAACTTTATCCAAAGCATCTCTAAGTCTAAAAAGCATCATCATACTAAGGAATTTTCTTCCTAAACTAATGACTCTATAATTACCGTACTCACTCCTATCACCTTTCTTATAAAGGTTTAATTAAAGTATTCCTGAAGTCGCTAGGTACTTCCCCTTTTTCAAAGTCATGTTCGCAATCTATAAGAAAGCAACATAATTTATAGTCATTTATCACACATTAGCACCTAGGGCCTTATTATTCATTAATCCTTTTAGTACTGTCATTGATTTTCCCTCACACAACAAATCTACCTTCACATTCAGTATCACAAACTTTTTCATTCTTTTCTACATCTCTTCCAGTAACTCTATCATTGTTTAGCACCTTCTCGAAATATCCTGCCCATCTATCTTTAACTCTTTCCGTGTCACTAATTGTGGCCACGTTCCTATTTTTAACTGAAACAGTCCAAACTGCAAGGCTGTCACAGGTTCAAGCGGAAAGAAATAGGGACATAGGGACCTCTTTTTAGTCAAAAAGGGACCTTTGTAGGGATCATATTGAATATAAAATAGACCCCAAAACTCACTTTTCAGAAGGCTTTAGAAAGAAAAAGCAGTGACACAACAGCGAATAACACTTGACTAAGGGAAACTAAAATGGAAATGATAATTTGCAGATATTTGTCTGTGATCAGAGACCAAGTGATAATTGAGAAACCGACCACCTGAGAATCATCGTGTCGTGGGAGCAGCGTTTTTCTTCTCTTTTTCTGAACGCTGTACTTTTGAATGCAAAAAAAAAAAAATCAGATCAAGGAGGCACACTCGTGCCTCTATGAAGAGGCGACACACGACAATGTTAAGCGATCTTCGGTTCCAGTGGTCGCAGACGGATGGGGAGGGATGCATTTCGTAGCCCGAGCTCCAACTAAGAAACCTGCAAAATTTCATCCCCCTCCAACTTTTTCTTCATGGGGAAAATCTGGCCGAAAGTTTCGACCTGTCAACCCAAGCCCCCCTTTAACGTTGTCCGATCGGGCTGAAATTCACAAGTTAAGGTCCCCTAGGGCCCAGGAGCTTATCCGCGAAATTTCAGCTTGATCCGATAACTCCTTCCCTGTTTTCCAGAAACCACGCATAGCCACTTAAAATTCATTTACTTTCTTTTTCGCCACGCCTACAGGTCACATCCGACATCAGATCTGGGTGTACGAAGACTCATTCGATGCGGAATTCTCCGAGTAAGTGCCCATGAAAGTTTCGTAGGAAAATCTTAACCCCCCGAAAGTTTCGACCCTCCAACCCCCCTCCCACCCCTTTTAACGTTGTCCGATCGGGCTGAAATTCACAAGTTAAGGTCCCCTACGGCCCAGGAGCTTATCCGCGAAATTTCAGCTTGATCCGATAACTCCTTCCCTGTTTTCCAGAAACCACCCATTAGCTATTTAAATTAACGGATTTCTCTCCATAAGAGCCCATGTTAATTTGAAATTTTTAAAAGCTATTGAGAAGTTATATTTACACACATGCAAGTTATTAGCTCAGTTGGTAGAGCGTGAGACTTTTAATCCTCTGGTCAAGGGTTCAAGTCCCATACGGGCGATTTTTTTTCACAACATCAAAAAAATTTTGATAACACCTGGACAGCTTATCATTTAAGAGATAACAGAATATTAGCTTCTTATGAGCAAAAGAAACATTTCGGTCATTCTATCTATTTTTTTTTCTATTTTATACAATGATTTAAAAGCGGGGGTGGGTTCCTCTCCTAATTCCTGTACGAGGAGTACAGGAACTATTAAATTACATCCACCATGGATTGTAGAAAAACGTACAGAATTAATATGAAAAAAAATTAAACCTGTACAAAAGAGTCTTTAAAAGCGGGGGGTTTGCCTCTCCTAATAGTCTTCTTATAGTCCTAATAGTCTAATAGTCCCATGTTAATTTTTGAAATTCTTAAAAGTTACGAATATCAACATTCAAGTACATCAAAATAATCAGCTCGGCACGGCGAGAATGACTGCAAGCATCATAAAAATCCAGCTCCATTCCAGAAAAATTTTTGATAACACCTGGACAGCTTATCATTTGAGAGATAACAGAATATTAGCTTCTTATGAGCAAAAGAAACATTTCGGTCATTCTATCTATTTTTTTTTCTATTTTATACAGTGATTTAAAAGCGGGAGGGGGGCGGCAGCCACCCAAGTTCCTCTCCTAATTCCTGTACGAGGAGTACAGGAATTATTAAATTACATCCACCATGGATTGTAGAAAAACGTACAGAAATAATATGAAAAAAACTTCGTTTTCTTAAAGAGTTAAAGAGGCTGCGTCCCAAAGTCGAACCTTAAAACGTACAGGAATTAGAAGAGGCAGTTGGGGGGCTGCCGCCCCCCAAACCCCCAGCTTTTAAAGACTCTTTTGTACAGGTTTTTTGTTTTTTTGCTAACCCCCAGCTCTTGGCTTCGGAAAGGCCCTCTTTTAATTAACAAAAAATTGAAATGAATGAATAATGGAATAACTTCGAAAAATGTTAAACACAAGAGGACAGGAGAACCATTGCGCCGAAACTAGTAATTAGTAACAATGAAGTCTCCCCCCCAAAAAAAACCTGTACAAAAGAGTCTTTAAAAGCTGGGGGTTTGGGGGGCGGCAGCCCCCCAACTGCCTCTTCTAATTCCTGTACGTTTTAAGGTTCGACTTTGGGACGCAGCCTCTTTAACTCTTTAAGAAAACGAAGTTTTTTTCATATTATACAAAAATATGACGAAAGATATAAGGGTACGGTAACTAGAATACACAACCTTATGGTTTCCATTTTTTTTACTGCCTTCTATTGGAACAAATATTTTATCAGCAAATCTTTCTTTGACTCTAACTACAGCTAGATCTTTTAGTCCAATTTATCTTAGCCTGCGCTTGCTGTATCTCGACATTGTCTTTCTTTTCAATGCTTTTTTTCAGCATGTTATGAGCTTCCTTAAGTAACTCGTCTGCTACCTGTTCCATGGACCCAAACGCTTCTTTCCTTTCTTTGAGAGATTTTCTGAGTCTCCATTGTCTGTCTTTTCAAAGAGATTTCAGCGAACTGCCGCTCTTTCAGCCGTTCTCTTGCCTCCAGATCCCGCTACTCTTTCTCAGTTTTTCTTTCAAGGCTTTTTCCTTCTGTATGTACAAATCATAGCTCTTTCCAGCAGACCTGGCCAGTTTTATTGAGTCTTTAGGGACAACAACATTTTGCACACGTCCTCCAAACCTGCCCAACCCATCTATCAAAAATAGTTTTGCATTTAAAGTTCGCTCATTTTGAAGCTCTTTCATCGCCCAGAAAGGGAGAAACTAGTTTACTGCTGGCAGACCCGTGTCAAATAGTCAAAGCAGTTTTTATGACTTCAGACAAGTTAGGATATTTTCCTCCCTGGATCACGCTGTTCCACCTGACGTCAATCCTTCCTGGCTCCGGTGAAAGTCCGAATAACTGGGCTAGCTTAACCCGTTTAATAGAATGTCCTTTTGCGTCAGGATGGATAACTTCCTAGCAACATATAGCAAACTCTGAGCAGAAACTGGCTTTGAAACTTAATCCGGAAGCAGAAAAGTTAACGCTTTAAACAACTGTTTTCTACTGACTTCATCAAAGGGTCATCTTTCGAAAAAACGGTCCAAGAGCTTCGGTTAAAAATAAGCGAACTTAGTTCGCGAGAAGGAAAAGTTTTGAAAACTGTATCCCTGAACATTTTCCTAAATACATCTGCAATTCCGCCTGCAGATTTCTTAAAAGTCAGACTCAATCATCTTCAGCACCCATGTAATCTCTGTAACTGTTGTTTCATCCAGCACAACATAAGTACCTATGTGCATAGGCAGTTTTGCCGGTTCGCCACTCTCCATGGAATATCCTGGCGATAGATGAAGCTTATTCGACATTGGCTTTATGGTAATATTCTTCTTATGTTCAGCAGATCTGGGGTTCTGCAGTAAAGCGTAGGAGCCCTATGGCAGTTAACCGATGTATGGCCCTGAATTTGCACTTTCCCGTTCTAATTCAAACTGGAACTTCAAGCCCTAAACTTTAAAAACAACAAGAAGTTAGTAGGAAAACATATAGACTATCACCAGAAATGTATTCAAACAAAAATGGGCGGTAGAAAGCTCAAAATCGTGCAAGAAACATGGTTTTAACACCATCTCCTTCGCATTATGTACTTGGAGCAATTCTCTTATTATTTTTCCTCTGTGTGAAACAAAGTGACACCCAGAAAAGAGTTTTCTAAGTAATTAACAAAGCCAACCAAACCCCACGTCTCTCAATCAATTGACTCCTGAGGCAAAGGGGGTCATTCCATTTCGTGACTAGGCTGTCTGCTCAGTCCAGACAGTAACGCTGTAGCTTATCTAACAACAAGTTTTGTCTTTCTTAAACAAAGCAGAACAGGTTCCAAGAATTTCGATCGAAACAAAATACTGAAATCCATATAATCACAGGTATTGGTAACCTTCAAGACACAGAGCTTAAAACAAGATCAAGAAAAGGGACTTAAGGGACCTTTATCAATTCAAGGGACCAATAGAGGTCTTCACTCGATTTTAGGGACTTTGTGGCAGCCCTGAAACTGATTATTCCTTTCCAATTAAAGACACCCCAGTACAATATTTCACTAATATGCCGTCTCGCTGCATCTTCTAGATCTTCAGCAATTGCAGAGCCTCCATTTCAGAACTCCTTAATTCATACTTTAATGCTTTCTCCTCTTTTTTGTTTACATTCCTCTTATTTTCATATCATCTATTCGATCAAATGATTCTTGTATAATTCTTGTTCACAAAGAGACGTACTATAAATCTCAGTCCAATAGAAATTTCATATTAAATAGCAACAGATGATTTGCAATATCCGGCTGTCATAAAGTTTTGTGTCAGTAAATTTCGGAATTGGCTAATAAGTTTCTATAAGTGCACTTAAGTATCCATAAACAAACTTTGCAGTAAAAACCCTTGCCTCTAAATTCGAATATGACTTTCGAAGAATTTGTCAAGTTTGTTAACTACACAAACTCTCGGCCCAAAACTCTCGGTAAAAGACTTTTTAGTGATTTATATCATTTGGTATCAAACGCTCATAACCACAACATTTGCACTGATTCAAAATGTCTTCCAAAAGGAAACATTTATAAACATCTGTTTCAGTTACAAGACAAAGCTTTTGCATTTTGTTATGAACACCCACAATGTAAAAAATAAGTTACTGTTCTATATTTTTATGGATACCAAGATTGTAAGTGGTTAATAAAAGTAGCTTAATTGAAGAGGTGCCAATTGGGATGGGAGAATTCAGGGGACAATCGCCTCTCCCCTAAATTTTGAAAAAAAATAGTTGTAATTTCATTCAAAAGGAAAACTAAGAAATCCATACCCCTCCCCATAGAAAAAAAAGTCATGAAAGAAAATTGGTGCCACTGCTTATTTGTGCAGCATATTTGCTAAATTCAATGAACTGAATTCAAATTTGCCACGCTTGGGTTCAAATATTTTAAAGATGTCAGAAAAAGCCAATCCAATACAGAAAAAAATGATTCTGTGCAAATAATCATTTTCAAAAAGAATTATTAATTTTTTTACAGAATACACAAATGCATGGAAAACCATTCCATTTACAACAGAGGATATTTACACCAAGACAATGTCGCAGCTAGATGAGCAAAGAAGACCGACTGTCCCCTGGCGCAGCCTTTGAGATGGAACCAAACTGAAGTTTTTTTCGTCAATAACATGATCTTCCTTATACTTTGGTAGTGATGGAGGGAGGGGACGAGCAAAAACCGACAATTTCTTGGGGCACCGACCATATCTCGATGCAATGCTGCGCAACTGCATCTAAAAAAATTATCGCTTTTGACTAAAGAAAGTCTTTTTAATCTAATAAACAGTTAGATAGATAGATAGATAAGATTTTATTTTCACCAAAATTTTCTTGGCACTGCCAAATTTCTTTGGTATAGTCACATTAAAAAGCGACGAAAAAAAAATTTGCATTTTTACAAAACTAGGTACAAAACTCTTCGTTAACCGCTGGTGGGCACAGCGTACCGGCTAAAGTTTGTCAACAGGCACTGCAACCCTGCGCGGGAGTCGTTTTGTTGTGGATTGAGGGGGGAAAAGGGTTTTGTGGATTGGGTGGATCAAAGATTTTCTTCCGAAATCCATGCAGAGTTTCTCTCTTCTTTTTTCCAGAGTTTGTATTTTAAACTTTGACAGCAGCTCTTCATACAACATATCTGCCTGCTTTGAAACTATCATTAGAGCTCTTTTCTGAATTCTTTCGAGCCTGGCGCTTTGCTCAGCCGTCAGTCTAAAATGCCATACAGGAGCTGCATATTCCAGAATTGGGCGAATAAAAGATGTAAATATTCGGAGGAGGTGATCTGGAGGGGCGCTATGTTTCGACATAAGCTTGAGCATCTGCAGCCCACCATTACCCCTTTTTACTAGGCCAGTTGTGTTTGCTGCCCATTTTAAATCACTGTTTAAAATAACTCCCAAGAGTTTAATCTTACCGACTTGAAGAGAATCAGAGATAGTTGGTAGGAAATTGGGTTCAGAAGAATTTAAGAATGAAATAGTTAAAATAGAAGATTTACTGTCATATTTGAAACAGAAGCTTTAGTCTTCAGATTATCACTTAAAATTTGAGCTTTGCTACATTCATTTGCTTCACAAATTTCTCCAAGGGTAAGGTCATCAAAATATTTCCAATAGACTTCTCAATCATTAGCAATATTATTAATCATGACTAGAAAAAGAATAGGACCCAGGATGGTACCTTGAGGTAAACCACAAAAAACAGGCTCAGGTTTAGGGAAAGACTTCTTATATTTTAAAATTTGGAACCTATTTATTAAAAAACTCTGAATGATATTCAAAACAGCAGGGTATACTCTAAAATCAAATAAAAGCTTAGAAATTAAAATTTTATAATCAATCAGACCGAAACCCTTTTTAAAAACAATTGTTATTAAGTTTAGCCATTTACCAGGCTCATCAACATGCTTAAAAATGAAATGTAAGACTGACTAGATAATGGGATGTTGATGTATTCTTTCTGTTACCGTACTGATGAGGATCAAGGAGGGGTTCAAGTCCAGCTTTTAGCCAATTTGCTACAAAGCTTTTGTACATTTTGCTGAACAAGGGGGTCAAAGTGATTGGTCTCACGCCGTTGAAATTAAGTTCGGTATCTTTTTTAGGGATTGGAATAACATACCCCGTTTTCCATATTTGTGGGTAAACTGAAAAAGTTGAAATGCAATTAAAAATTTGCGTTAGTGTCTTAGTCAATTTGTCAGGAAATGCTTTTATAAGTTCAATCGGAATATCAATGGGAGTTATACTAGTTCGTTTAAGTTTCTTTATTTTACTAAAAACTTGATCTTCAGAAATAGTAGGTAAAGGTATGTCATCATGTGGTATTTTCTGATACTCTTAGGTCGTTTTATTTACATCAAGAGGCAGCAAAGATTGGATTATTCTGGCCAAGTGCCCATTTAACTGGTTAGCAACTTTTTCAACATTAGAATCTGAACAAAAATCAACACCACTAGGGGATTTTCTACAAATTCGTTTTATTTCCTTATACCACATGCTAGGCTTTGATTCAAAAAGGTTATCAATTTTTTGTGGCAATAATCGTAATCAATCACGTCTGCGTGGTACCGGCGGCCGCATCGTGACACGGATTTGACAGAATTTGTGAGTACCAGCAGTCAGCACTCGGCACAATAGTTTTTTGGTTTTGACATATCACAATAGTTGCTTTGGGACTCGAGTCAAGCAGTTGCAACACTGGACAGGAAGAGTCAAGCAGTGGCAAAATTAAAGGAATGAAAGAATTACTCAATTTCAGTTTAAGTAAGGCACGTGCGCAGTCTTGAATGCAATTAAATCACACCTCAGTTACTTAGATGTTTTCACAAGGTTCTTATCATAAGATATAATCATAGAGCGATTTAACTATACTTTAGCAATAATAAGCGAGGGAAGCAAATTTCTTGCTACCTGATCCCCGCAGTTTAAAGGAGAAACCACTCCCGGCAGGTACAACGGCCCTTGAGACAAAAAGACTCCCCTCTTCTGCTCGCTTATTAATAAAATTAAATATATTTAAGTTCTTAAGTCCTTGTATGAAAATCTCTTTACTTAATAAATCACTAAGTCCCAAGGGAATATGCACTCAAATATCAAAACTATCAATTAGTCAACAAATGAAAATAATCCGATTAAGAATGAAGTTTCAATAAATGTCTATAGAGAAGTCACAACAGCTTGAGCTTACTGTATTAATAGGTTATATCCAAATTAAGGTTAAGGTAAATTAAGGAACTCGGATAAAGGATGATTTTCTGTCAAATTTTAAAGGAATTTTTTTATCTAAGAGAACAAGAAATTGGAAATTTAATTTAAATTTCATCTAACAATAATCTGAAAAATTAGTGTTTAAATCTGTGCCACTGATCAAATTTCCGTTCTGTTATCAAAAGGAGTATCCAAGCATATGCAAAAAAGCGATAAAATTTTGATACTGTTTTTACCACTTATATGTGTGAAGTTGTGTTCTCAATCTTCGTGTGCTTCAAAAACAAGAATAAAAACAAATTGGATGCCAAATATAATTTGGATAAAGTTAACAATGTTACCCCCTAATGTGAAATTCTTGTGTTTCTTTCTAATTAAAATTTTTGCACTTCTTTCTAATTTCTAATTCATAATTGCCCTTCTAATTCAGGATACAATATTTGAATTTTTTGTATATTATTCACTAAAGTTTTAAATGAATATACAGTTTAATGTTTCAATTACTTTTATTTTTTTATGCAACCATTTTGATAGTTTTAAATATGATATAAGCAAACGAATAACTGGGTTTTTCATAAATTATTTTGTGTGCTTATTTTCATAAGACAAGTTGTAAAAACTTTAAACCTCCACAGCAGTAAGAACAGTTTGGGAAACGCTGATATAAAAGATCAGCTTAGCAGATTTTTTACACAATAAGATTTAAGAAACTTTTCTGAAAACTATTAGAAATATGCTCTATTGCTAAATTTCTATAAAAAAGAAAATATTTGTCACAAATAAATAGTTTCTATTAGATTCTTTAGAGTAAAGGTGGATTTGATCCCGAAGGCACTTTCCTTGGTAGTCATCTACTTTTACTTTCTTTTCTAACCCATTTATTTAGCTAATTCTACTAATTTTTAATAAATATTTTCGATAATACAAGAAAAAAGGCACAATACGAATTCCAATATTTTCTATAAAAGAAAAATGAATTACCTGTATGCAGTCATCTTTTTGGAAAGGGGCCAAATAGACAGAAAACAGTCAGTACCACCACTAGCCAGTTGCTTTCCATTAGGGCTGAAACATAGGGAGGAGATACAGCCTTTGTGTCCACCTCTTAGCTCTCTTTCAAGAGCTGGCTCATCAAATAAGACAGACATCCTTATGTCTTAGTAATCTAAATAAGCAAAATTAAAAACTTTATAGAACGTATATTCACAAATTTCTTTATACGTAATCAAAAGGAATATGCACACACAAAAGGATACAGAAACATGTCAAGCAATATATCATGTCAACATGATATATTGAATATATCAAAGGATTCCTTAAAAAAAAACAAAAAAAACAATAAAATAGGCAACAAGTCAAAATATTTGTAATTTTATAGTAAGGGGGAGAGACCCATAAGACCAATCTTAGGGTTGAGAAAATCCCTTTCTGCATTCATATTTGGTTATGAGAATTCACCCCTACCCCATAATCTCACCCTAGAGAAACCATATGGACTCATCCTAATTTTAATGTCAAATGTACAACTATGATTCAATTACTTTTTATGATCGTTTAAAAAAAATCTAACTATATTAAAATGACAGTAGCTAGTGGGAGTGTTTGATGGCACAAGGTACATTTTTTTTTTAATATTACTGGGGTACTCATTTTCCTGGCTTGAGTGGCATGCTGAAAAAACAAAAAAAATACAGATGGTCATTTTAATTCAAAAAAAGAAAATGGGATGTAGTAATTTTATTCTTATTCAAAGTTCCATGACCACAGTATGTCAATATGTCAAACACAGGCAGCTAAATAGCGCTGTCTAAGTAAAGACTGAAGTGGGGTCTATGGACTCCCATTGTATTTTCTATTTTTAGTTTTTCACCAAGTCACTCCATATGGAATGACCCCTTTTTCTGTCCTTTTCCGAAAGACATCCAATTAGAATTTTAAGATGGCCATTTCGTTCAGTATTAGGTCCATTAACTATGACTTTGGGGAATAAATGACCCCCCACAGAACTCACGGAAAGGGCTATAGGTTACGCAATTTTTCAAGTGTTTACATATAGGATTTATTTAAGGAGAAAGAGGGGGCATGTTTGATCCTTGAGCTCCAACAGGGTTAAGAGTATTGAGGAGAATAGTGTTGAACTTCGCCTCTCAAAAATTCCCTGACGAATGTCTCCTTCATACCCTTAGGCATAGCTGCAAGGTACGATAGTAGTCACAGCAGTAGGCTAGTATTATCATAATGCCTTTTGGTCATGTATGCATCCCTCTCTTATCGAGTCCTATAAATTTCACCCTAGCATAATTAGTCATTGCTAAAATATTGCCAATATGCTTTGAATATTCATATAATTCTTGAAATTTTCCATCTTAATGCTTTTAGCCTTAAGTAGTTGCAACAGAAGTAGTAGTGGTAGTAGTAGTATTATAGCAGTAGTAGTATTATATAGTACTACCGTGTTAGTAGTAGCCTGCATATACCTTTTGGCCAGTTGATCTTCTACTTTAAGCATTCTCTGAAATTTCCAACTTAGTGCTCAAATTCATTCTTGAGATACACCATTTTGACAATCTGTTTGCACATTGTGTCTTTTGATTTAGTTCAAATTTACCCTAAAAATTCCCTCAAATTTTCATCTTCATACACTTAGCCTTTAAGAGTACTAGTGTCATAGTAGTGGTGGCAGTAGTGATATTGGTAGAAGTAATAATATTAGAAGCATCAGTATTAAAACAGTAGTAGCCTGTACATATTGTCTTTTGGTCAGTTGAGTATTCCACTCATGATGCCCCTGAATTTTCACCTTGATATGGTAAGTTGTTCCAAAAATTTTGCTGATGTGTCCTTTTGACCCCCTTTTGATGCCTTTTTCATCATAATACTCCGCCTTAAAACAAGTTGCAATCATTGTAGTAATTTGAGTAGCTTACAAACAGCAGTAGTAGCAGTAAAAGTAGTGTTAATAGAGTCATGCATATACTACCTTTTGATCAATTTATCTTCTCCTTTAGGCATTCTCTGAAAGTTCAAACTAAATATCCAAATCCAGTCTAGAGATACACCCATGTGACAATCTGCATGTACATAGTGTGTTTTGATTTAGTTCAAATTCTCCCTCAATATTCTGTTAAACTTTCACTTCGTATGCGTAGCCTTATTAGTATCAGCATCATAGGGTAGTAGTGGAAGCAGTAGTATCACTAATAGTGTTGCATTATTAGCAGTATTAACAGTTGTAGCACCAGTATCAATAGCTGTAGGAGCAGGTACATTTTGTCTATTGTTCAGTTGGACATCCCTCTCATGTTACCCCAGAAGTTCCATCTTGATATGGTAAGCCATTTCAAAACATTGGTGATGCATCACTATTAGAAATCTATATGCACATGGCATTTTGGTTTAGTTCAACTTTCCACTCAACATTTCCTCAGATTCATTTTGGTTCATTTCAATGTCGTCAGCCTTGGCAGTACTCAATAAAGAAGCAGTAGTTTTAGCGGTAGTAATAGTAGTGGTAGCAACAGTGATAGCTGTAGCAGTGGCATGCAAATATTGCCTTTTGGTCAATTCATCATCTCCCTTATCATTCCCTGACAGTTCCAAATTAATATGCCTAGTCATTCGTGATTTAAACCCATATGCACATAACATGTTTTGATTTAGTTCAACACTTCCCTTAACATTCTCTGAAAAGCTTACTTGAATACCCTTAATCTTTTTGGAGAGCAACAGTAAAACATGCCCACTTGTCTCAATAAAATATACTATAATGAACAATGAACAAATTGCCTAACTTACAACCCTTGTCCTAAGGGTTGTGTGTGTGAGGGGGGAGCCAGGGTTGACATCCCCAAAGAAATAATCACTAAACCTTCCAACAATGCTGAACAAAACAGCTGTCTCAAAATTTTACTTGAGTGGGGTGTGAAAAATGATGGGTGGGGGGTGCTTGCTATCCAGCCCCTTTTGATTCTTAAAAGAGCAATAGAACTTCCGATTTCCAATCAAACAAGCCCCATCCAAAGTTTATATGATTACACATTCCACAAAAGCCTTGAATACTCCCAGGGCAAAACTTAGAATCATATCCCAGGGCTCTGGGGGATTTTGGTAATCCAGGAATCATTTTTGTATTTTTGGGGGGCTAATTTAGTGGCAATTTCAAAATTTCTATCAGATGTATTTGGGGAAAAGAGGATGTGAGGGATATAGTAGCATATGATCACTTTTGACTCTTAAAAAGGGTGCTAGAACTTCTGATTTTGAACCGAATGATCACCATCTAAAGTTTATATGGTCACCCCTTCCATAAAAACGTTATATATTAATAATGGGCAACTAGTAGAACTTATAGCCCTTGCCCTGAAGGCTGTGGGGGAGGGTTCGTCATCCCCAAAGGCGTAACTTCTGGAATGTTCAACTATGCTGAATAAAATGGGTAAATCAAAATTTTGATAGGTTGTGTTTGGAGAAATGATGGGCATGGGGGGAGAGGGGACTGGATGCCCTCCAATCACTTTTTACTCTTACAAAGGGCACTAGAACTTTCAATTTCAAATCAAATCAAATCAGCTCCTATAGAAGTTTGTATGACAGATCTGTCTATACAAAGTGAACTGGTCAGCATTTTTATTCTAAAATGATTAGTGAATTACTCATTGTATGCTTCATGATTATTTCATGTGAGTGAACTAGTGAACATTCTAAAATGACACAAACAAACCCAAACTATTAGTCTACTAATTTCAGTCATAAGAAATGACAAACTTTTGGCCCATTTTACCCCAGAAGTTCAATTACAAGACTTTTCAGCATTCAGAATTTCAACCTTAATATTTGACCAACTCTCATCAATGTCATTTGTAACAAGTTAATTGAAACTGACTTTTACAATCTTTTCAAAGAGTGATTTGTAATTACTTCATTTTATTGTTTACAGGAAGGTTGTGTAATAGGCTAGCACAGCCCTGAAATAATTATAACATGGTTACTATTACCACTGGGTGTTATTGTTTTATTCTGTTTAAAAATATCTGGATTGCTGAGAATGACCATATCATGAATGGGTCATATCAAGAAGAAGCTAAATAAGCTGTTCCAAATATTATTTTGTTGAGACAATGGTCAGAGAATGCAGACAAAAAATGAGAATCTCCACCACAAAAGCCAGTTGATCCAAAAAAATTAAGGAAGAAAAAATGGGTTTTAATTTCAACAAAGTAATGAACAAAAAATTTAAGGAAGATTAAAGACACCAAAGAGAAAAAGACCAAAATTTGCAAAATCAAACTTCAGATAGCATTGTAGCCAAAGGAGATTTAGAGTCTAAAATATTGAAACTTCTATATGCAAAATGCAAAAAATATTGAGCATCTTTGGTTGTGTATTTTTATCCTAACAGATCAATCCAAACAATTTTCAGAGGGTTAAGATAAATGATACTAATCTTTATTATTTTTTTACATAAAAATATACTCAACTATAGCACAGTGGGGAGTTGAGGTTAAAGGAGAGCTGGTAGCCAATTATTTATATTTTTTCAGGTGATTAGCTGACAATATATTTTTTTACAACTTATGCAATATCTTCTTTTTCTGAAATCAGACAAATGGTACATTCTTGAAGTTTGTGTGTGAGACTATTTACATTGAAAATGAGAAGTATTGCATTTTTTTTTTCATTTGCCCCAGCATTGTTTTTTCATTTGCCCCCAAGTGGGGATATTGGAGGGTTTAGAGTAAGCAGGTGCTGAAAAACTGTTCATTTTTTTAGATAAAGTAATATGAAATGACAAGGAGAAAACACTAGGTGAACAAGCTATTGTAGAGGAAATATTCAAAATAAGAGAAATGCAAAGGCATCAAATAAAGAAACACTATTATGATCACTGATAGACAGCTCAGAAGCATGATAAAGTGGTGTTAGTCTGTATTCATTTGTAGTGTATTGTATTTTTTTTAACTACATATAAATCTCTGATAACAAAATTAGACGCAGAAGCTGCATTTTGTATTTTAATCTAAACAGCTAGTTTCCTGTATTTCTGGTAATCCTTCCAAGGTTGATCTGGACAGAAGTGGATGTTGACATGTAGCTGAAAGAATTTCTGCAGAATTTTCTTTTATATATCAAATTACAACCAGGTTCAGACAAAAGATGGCACACCAGGATTGGTCATTCATTGATTTTAAGAATAAGGATGAGGCTTGGCTTGAAATGAAAAGGGTTTTAATTAAAGCAACAGAAAAACATACAGTTCTGAAGCATGGGTGCTCCAAAAAGCAGATGAAAATTTACTAGATGTTTTCCAGAGAAATTGCCTATGGATTGTTCTGAGTACCTGGCTGACTGACCATATTTCTAACAGTAGGTTGTACAAAAAATGTGGTTCAACCCTGCTGTCTAGAGCTATAATGAAAGAAAGGTAGAGATAGCTAGGCCACATTCTGTGGATGAAGGATGACAGATTGCCAAAAAGTGTCTTTTTTGGCCAACCATCTAAGGTTACGTGGAAAGCAGGTTGTCCTTGTCTGGGAGGATGTCACAAATAAAGATTTAAAGGAAATGGGAACTTCCTGGGAGGGTGTAAAGAGGGAGGTCTTGAATAGATTAGGCTGGAGGAGGAGTATGCATAACTGTGTTGGCTTAGTGCTGCAGTGAGTTATTAGTAGTAGTAATTTCCTGGAAAAGAAGACCCAAAACCCTACCATTTATCACTTGTGATGCCAAGAAAGCCATGCATAAAAATAAGAAATATTGGAGCAAATACATAAGTAACCTCTCCTATGAGCAATTTAAACAAACCTGAAACTAAGTTAGGTATCTCACAAGAAAACTTCTGACAGAATATGAAGAGGGATTGCCATTTGATTCAAAATCTAACCCTAAGAGATTTTGGAAGTATGCTTCAGCTCAGAATCAAGGGAGATACTCAGTTACAGAAATACTTATGAATGACAATACAGTTAGTACCCCAAAAGATATAGCAGCTGGATTGAAAAATCAATGTAAGTCAGTTTTCAGGCCTCTAGATGATGCCCCCTTACCAAAAGCACCAGAATATTCTATTGTGGAACCTATACAAAAGATATATGTGGTTGTCTCTGATAAGGAGTCAGCTAAAGCTTCTTAATCTAAACAAACCTGTTGGCCCTAATGAAGCTCACCCATGAGTATTGAAAGAAGCTCATGAAAAAAAAGCCCTTCCTTTACAAACATGTTTTCAGAAGTCTCTTAATGCTCAGCAGATTCCCCAGGATAGGCAAAATGTTAACATTATACCTACACACAAAAAGGGGGGAAGCCACAACAGCATTTCCAATTACCAACCCATTAATCTTAAATCTGTAGCTGATAAAAGCTTAGAAGGAATTGTGAATACTCACATTGTTGGATACCTGACCACTAATCAGCTGCTTAGTGATAGTCAGCATGGCTTATTAAATGGATGCTCAGTTGTGACTAATTTGATTGATGTATACAATGATCAAGCAGCTCAAGCATACAATGATCAAGCATCTGGATCAAGCAGCTCCTGTTGACTTGGTTCTACCAGATTTTACAAAATGCTTTGATAAAGTATGTCACCCTTAACTAAGCACCAAGCTAGGCTATTAGCAATTGGAATAGCCTACATAATGAAATCATAGAGTGGATGCTTCAGTTTCTTTCCAAGAGAAAGCAAAGGGTGAATATATTTGGAAAAAACTGGACAGGTATCCTTTTCAGAAGAAGTGGAAGCATTAAATAGAGTGCCCCAAGGCATTATATTGGGTATATAGGCTATGTTAAAATTCATGATGCTAGGCCACTAAAGAAATTTATTTACACCTAGCCTAATTATTATTAGTGAATTATAGACTAACCTAGGTTTGTCTATAGCATATTAGAAGGAGTTACTTTTGGTCATTAGTTTATAGCCTATTTTATATGGCCAGTGTGCTGATTTTACTTTCTTTGTATTCTAAAATCTTGGAGGTTGATAGGCCTAAAACGTTTTAACTGATGTAAGTGCTACAGTCTCAACAGTCAGTGAAGTGTCATTCTCATGACCTAGACTGTGAAGTAAAACAGCACATAGCCTATACAAACCAGATTGTGAATCTAAAACTGATTTGTCAGAGGAAAAGGCCTTCAAAAAGGAGGTTAGCCCTTGCAAAACAATTTCAGGAAAATGCCAATTCTTCAAATCTTTTACTGTTGTTGATTATTACCGTCTTCTCTAGAATCAGCTTCTCTTGAGACAATCTTCCTTTTACTGAGAAGACATGCAAGCGTATTTTAAAGTTTTGAATATAATGCAGTGTTGCCTATGATAATGATCTTATAACATAGTTAATAGACAAAGTACGTAACTGACAGATTACAAAAAGTAAAGAAGCTTGCCATTGATATTAATACATGAATTTATTGACTCAATACAATGAACAGTTCTTCTGATTATCCTTTTTTGGGAAACTCAAACAACTATAAACTAAATCAATAAGCAAAAAAATACATATAAACAATTCAATGAGAAAGCAGATAATGAGCAAATAATAAGCAGGGGTGGACATTTTGCAAAGTTCCAACATTTCATACAACACAACAACAAGATGATAATACACCCCGACGGATATCAAAACTCAGTAATTAGGCTGATGTGGCTTACACATTGGCTTATGTAAACTTTAGACAAGCAACTTTTAGTTAAGAGTGCCATTATTTGATGAGAATTAACTCTTTCTGTTTGTGTAGGGACAAAGTACGTAACTGACAGATTACAAAAAGTAAAGAAGCTTGCCATTGATATTAATACATGAATTTATTGACTCAATACAATGCACAGTTCTTCTGATTATCCTTTTTTGGGAAACTCAAACAACTATAAACTAAATCAATAAGCAAAAAAATACATATAAACAATTCAATGAGAAAGCAGATAATGAGCAAATAATAAGCAGGGGTGGACATTTTGCAAAGTTCCAACATTTCATACAACACAACAACAAGATGATAATACACCCCGACGGATATCAAAACTCAGTAATTAGGCTGATGTGGCTTACACATTGGCTTATGTAAACTTTAGACATGCAACTTTTAGTTAAGAGTGCCATTATTTGATGAGAATTAACTCTTTCTGTTTGTGTAGGGACAAAGTACGTAACTGACAGATTACAAAAAGTAAAGAAGCTTGCCATTGATATTAATACATGAATTTATTGACTCAATACAATGCACAGTTCTTCTGATTATCCTTTTTTGGGAAACTCAAACAACTATAAACTAAATCAATAAGCAAAAAAATACATATAAATAATTCAATGAGAAAGCAGATAATGAGCAAATAATAAGCAGGGGTGGACATTTTGCAAAGTTCCAACATTTCATACAACACAACAACAAGATGATAATACACCCCGACGGATATCAAAACTCAGTAATTAGGCTGATGTGGCTTACACATTGGCTTATGTAAACTTTAGACAAGCAACTTTTAGTTAAGAGTGCCATTATTTGATGAGAATTAACTCTTTCTGTTTGTGTTGGGGCTACTAATTCACAAATATGGGGTAGGGGGGCTTCTTGCCCCTTTTATTTTTTTTTCTCAGATAAATTACCTTTTTTCTTTTCACATTCACCTATATCTGCGTTCTGATTTGCCTATAATATAATTTTCTATTACAAGTTAAAGTCCAGTTGCTAAGTCAGTGGTGATGCAATAAGTAAACTTTTGGCCTTGAATCTATTTCTGTCCTCTTGGATGTGGCTATTGATACTTAAAGGTATTCAAAAATGACTTTTAAACTATTATTTATAGGACTGGCTATGGTCAATCTAGGGTTCACCCTTACACAAAGTTTTTTTGTTCAGAAGTGTTGATTCTATTTTAGTCCATTTTCAGTGTTTGCATAGTTCGTTCCCAGACTGCAAAGTCTGTTTTCAGAGTTGATAGATATATGTTTTGTTGGCGTGACCTTTGGGAGACTGCAAGTGAGGTATTTACTATAACCTTGTAACATTATTTTCCCCAAACCCAGGCAGGGTAGGAAAATAGTTAACGAGAAATAACGTAATTCTTATATCGACAGAAAGTTCCATTTACCCTCCAAAGAGATAGCTAGAGATACTAATGGTGACGCAGGTTGTGGAAAACTGAGCCCTTTGTTCAGCCTTTTCAATTGTTCGATCACATTACCCTATTCTATCAAGACCGCCAGTGCACTGGTGCAGTGTTAGAGGGATCAAGCTGCTGGTAGCTCCGAAGTGACCAGTGCGAACAGTGTTGCCAGCGGTGGCCCCAGGTATAATTGTGGTACTAGCGGTGGTTATATTATAACAGTGGTGGTCTCGCACATACGAGTGGTGTCAGTGGTGGTCCTACTCATATAACATAAAAGGATTTTTAAGTACAAAAAATATATTTTCTACAAATCAAGGAGTGGGACCAATTTCTCCCTAATTGGGCTAATCATTTTTAGCTGAAGCAGTGTGCGAAATTCTTATATTGTGTAAGAATTTTGAATCTTTGTCCCAATTATTTAAGAGTGATTGTAAATACACTAAGGCCTTTGTATTGGAGTAAGCAATGTTTTAAGCAACTATAGAATTTTAGCCTATATAGTTTTGGGTTCAAGATGGGGGAGTTTTTTCAAATCATATATTGGTGGTTGGATGGTTGAAGTACCTGCATACTATGAATATAACAGCTAAAATATATAGAAATTTTTCGCTAATTTTAAAATAAAACCTATCAGGGTTTAAGCCTAACCTAGATAGAAAAAGTTCAGTGATAAGAACCGCAAAACGTCAATATAATATACGGTAAAAACATATATAATTATAAATTCACGAATTTTTCACTTTTTTTATACATGCAGTATATAAAAGTTAATGCCGGAATACACTTTCTTTGAAGCAATGTATGCGGTTTTAAATGACTCATAGATTGCCATATTACGTGGTATCCATCCATTATTTCGGGTAATAACGCTTCCAAATAACATTATTTTCGAAATTTTGCCGGGAATTGAATTTGAAAATCTGTTTTTCTTGGGTTTGCTTTAGATACTCGATCTAAGAAACTGAATTAAAGAAAAAAATGACGGAAAGTAAGGGGTAACATTAAAACTTAAACGAACAGAAATTATTCCGTGTATGGAGAGGTTGCTTCCTCCTCAATACCTTGCTCTTTATGATAACGTTTTTAGCACATTTAGAAAAGCTGCCTATTCTTAAAAAAGTGCCCTTGTGCTTCAGTAGCGGTTCCGAAGAAATTAGGACGAGAGTCAAACTTTAACGTAAAGAGCAAGGTATTGAAAAAGGGGGCAACCACTTTATATACGGAACAATTTATATTCACTTTGAGTTTTAATGTACTTCCTATTAAAAAAAAACTTGATCTTCTTTATCTAATTTCTGATTGTTTTTCAAATGAAGCCGGTAAATCTGGCTCACCACACATGAAAAATTTCCCTTTCCCTCACGCGAAACTCCTCCGCGGCAATTTACTCCGACATAAAATACACCCCCTCCTCCCTCTACAAAATTCCCTCCAGACAGTTTCATCCTCACTGAACATTCTGTAAAATTACTTGGGGACGATTCAGACAAAAAAACTCAACTTGGCTAACTTTCATATAAAAAATACATTAACTATTTTTATAGTTAATATGATTGTTTTCTCAATCATTCCGGAAATCTCCCCTCCTGTAGAAAGCATTTTTTGTAACTCCCTTTTCTTCTCTAAATTTTTTGAAGCCTTATTTTGCGCCTCCTTTTCATACATCAATAGGCTTAGAGCCTATCTATGAAGTTGAAGTAATCAAAATTTTTAATGGTTTAAAGGGTTCATAATTTTCTGACCCAAAAACCGTTTATCTACTAAGGTTATCGAGTTAATTCTTCCTGTCATCGTTTCTGTCCTTATGAGACTTGTCAATTGAAAAGGGTGTCCTCCCAAGTGCTTTAAAGCTTACTCGTGTTATTATTCTTTTTAAATATGATTCACGAAATGACCCTACTAGCTATTGTCCTATATCTCTCTTGTCAGTGTTAAGAAAAATTTATGGAAAAGCTATGCTTTCTCGACTTTTTGACTCTTTTAATTTTAAGCACTTTTTTCATGACTCCCAGTTTGGTTTTAGGGCAAAGCACTCCACTGAGTATACACGTATGAATCTTCTGAATTATATACATAAATGTCTTGACCTGTTGCTCTTTCTCTCGACGCACGAAAAGCATTTGATTCAATAACACACAAGATTATTCTTTGCAAACTATCCATACTAGAGTACGAGAGAGTACTCATTTTTGGTTTCTATTATATTTATCTAGTCGAGTTATCTCGGTTGATCCTCTCTTTTCCTAATTGTCTGAAATAGAGTTTGGTGTTCCACAAGGATATGTGATTTGGCCAGTAATCTTTTTGATTTATGTTTATGACCTCTTAATTGCGGTTAAAAATCTAAAGCCTACCACTTACTGACAACTTTGTCAACCTACATCTGTCACTAATTGTGACGACAGTTTGTTCTCCAATTCGCTTATAGCTTTTGCGGATGACAGTATTCTTGATACAGGAGAGTCTGATCTCCGTTCAAAAATGATTTCCCTTTTTAAAAGAGTTACTCAGTGGTTTGATGTTAATTATCTTCCCTTAAATGCTGGTAAGTCATGAGTTCTTATTTGTTCAAGAGTTTCCAGGGCTTACTCTGGTTTAAATGAAGGTTCTCTTAATAGACCTAAGGATCGATGCGTTCAATTCCTAGTCATCTTGCTTCATGACGATCTCTTCTTCAAGCTTCATATTGCTTTCAATAAAATGAAAGTCTCCGGAAGCCTCGAGATCCTTAAAAAATTGAAAAATATTTTTCCTGGGTCAACTCTAAGACGCCAATTTTTCAGCCTAGTTCATCCTTATGTTTCTTACTGTTCTACTATTTGGATGTCAACCTTTCCCTCATCACTGAAGCCACTAACAAACTATATGATAAAGCAGGGACTCTTATAGAGGATATTAACTATTCCCTACATAAATCCTTGCTTAACTTGAGATCCCCTTATTTTCTGTCTTGTGCTTCTTTTAGTTTTTTAGGTTACATGGCCAGCTTCCTTCTACCCTATGTAATAATATATCTTTTATTTATGAGCAATCGACTCATTATTTCTGCAATTCCAATAATTTTTAAATAGTTTATACTACGTTCAATACAGTCTGATTTTAACCCTCTGATAGCGTGTAATATGATTTGGAACGGTCCCCTGGAGTCTGCACAGGGCTGCCCCCCTGTGCAGACTCCTGGTATCTTCAAAAAGTATATTAAGGAATTTATTGCTAATAATCAAGTTTTCCCGGTTTTCCGAGGAATTGACACCTTCAATTCCAATAATCTATAACAATGATTTATAGATACCTTATACTCTGTCAATACAGTCTGACATTAACCCTCTGATACATTGTAACATAATTTGGAACAGTCCCCCGGAGTCTGCACAGGGCTGCCCCCCTGTGTAGACTCCTGGTATCTTCAAAAAGTATGTTAAGGAATTTCTTGTTAATAATCAAGTTTTCCCCAGTTTTCCGAGGAATTGACACTTTCAATTCCAATAATTCATAACAATGATTTATAGATACCTTATACTCTGTCAATACAGTCTGACTTTAACCCTCTGATAGATTGTAACATAATTTGGAACAGTCCCCCGGAGTCTGCACAGGGCTGCCACTCATTTGGTATTTCCAAAAAGTATATTAGAGATTTTCTTGCAAATAATAATTTTTTTTCTCGGTTCTCCGACGAGTTGATGTTTCCCGATTGGGTCTGCAGCTTATTTGTGTGGGTGTGTTACCCAGTATGCACAGTAATGCATTACATGTAATACTCCCTTGCTTTGTTTTTTTTTGTGTGTTGTGGAGGGGGTATTGTTTGGTTTGGTGATGTGAGTTTATTACCTTAAAATGTTTGATGAATGTATTTCTTTATTCTTTTTAAGTTTTGTTTTTCCCTGTTTTTTCCTGACCAAAAAGCCTTAAAAGGGAAACTAAGTTAAAGTATTTGTTATTTTTTGTGGGTAATTTACCATAGATCCTGGTATTCACTTATGTATTTCTTGTTTTGTCTTTTTTCAATAAATTCAATTCAAGCCAAATAGGGAAAAGGACTGGGGTCTAGTTAAACTGGAAGCAGACCCGTATCCAGGATTTTTTTTCGAGGGGTGGGAGAGATGAAAGGTTTACAAAAGCTTTCATCCAGAGGTGGCGGGTACAAAAGGATTTTTCAGGGGGTGGGCGTACAAAAAAACTTTTAAAAACGCATCAAAAATTTGTTTGTTCATTTTTGCTACCTTCTTACGAGTCGGACAAACATTTCAAGAGAGGGGGGGTCAGCCCCCACCCCTGTATACAGCCTTGACTGGAAACGGGTCTTCAATATTAGTTAAGTATGTTTTTTTTTAATATAATAAAGCAAGAATTTTTTGTTTTAGTATTCAGTTTGGAACACAGGATGAGCTGCACTGTTTTCTCAAGAAACAATTGCTCATGAACATATGTTAAGCGTTTTCCCCCAATACTTCCTTCAAATTTAAGGGTGCAGTGCGGAGGGGGGAAGCTTTTTCCCGTGTCCCAGATATGACCCTCGGTATATTTATATCTATTTTTTTTCAATAATTTACTGATTGGCTGACTGAACTTTAATGATGAGTGTCTCCAACATATAATGCTTAGAGAAACTAGACATGTAACATACACTGCAAAAAAGTCGTTATATTTGTCAACCGGATTATAACTAATTTCATCAAAACTGAACTATAGTGATTTAGTAGCGGCTTTATCATCTGATTCAGAAATTTCGCTTGTGTTTCTTCCTTGTATAATATTTTCTGTATCACTTTCTTCGTCTTGAATCATGTATTCGACTTCTTTTACTGAAAGCTTTGCACCAGCAGTGTTTTCATTGAAGAATTTCTTTTCCGCCTTCTCGAATTCACGCCGGACGGCTTCTTCGAGGTCAAAACTAGGTGGCCTAGAAAAAGAAACAAAGTTAAGTCTTAAGATTCCAAATCTGGTAACATGTATCTTTCTCTTATTACTTCCCAAGGTGTGTAGTATATCTTAATAAAAACTATATAATATTATTGATGTTAGAGATATACATCTCTTTAATTGTGTTGTCTTTTTTCTCCTAGAAATTTGACTTAGACATCTTGGAAATTTCCTACAGACGGTTCCCTCCCAAGGAAGGTTCAAATGAAAAGCCTCCCATCAGACTAAGATGAGCCTTAAGGAATGGCTTTAATCTTTAAGGATCTCTTAGGAATAAGTTAAAAGCCTAGATTTAAATAGAAAAAAAGAAGAAAATTGTCCATGCACATTTCCCCATCAGCCGGCTCAACACCCTAGTAGGAGTTGTAACCGTAAAAGTTAGATTAATAAATATTCAACCTTGTTTTTCCATGACTAGTATAAATGAAATTGTCCCATTGTTCAGTATAGTCGATGTTTTTCATTTGTATGGTCCAACAAATTTTGGCCTATCCGCTCCCCCCATTGACTAACAACAGAATACAAAAATAAGCACAGTTTTCCCCAAATATTAGCCCTTTAGCACAATATTCCTCGCACAAAATTTTAGCTAGGCAACCCACATTATTAAAAAAAATCTAAATAATGTTGCTCAAAAATTATGAAAACATTGTTCCTTTCAAATTTAAAATATCAATCGTCTCCGTCTCCTCTTCATTTATTGTTCCTATTCAGGCGGAGGAAAATTATTACAGTATATTTTGCAGCGGGGATTGACAGGGATGAAATATTTTTCTTCTTTATAGAGTGCTCTTTTTGCTTAAGTTCAAGTACCTTTATAATCAATAAAACAAAAGTTTCACAGAACTATCAAATTAATGAACCATAGTGAGGTTGCTATGGCTAGCAGCACTTTCAACAGGCTCAAAAAAGTTTGGAGGTCAAGTACTTTCTCTCTCCGGCTTAAGCTCTGCCTGTTCAACAGCAACGTCCTGCCTGTCCTCCTCTCTGCATCTAAAACATGGCATCTCAGCCAAGAACAAGAGAAGAGAATTCAGTCTTTTGAAAACACATGCCTACGTAGACTTCTTGGCATCCACTGGAACCAGAAGACAACAAACGAGCACATTAGAAACCTCACAGGTTAACCGTCCCTCGTCGAGACCATACGAAGGCGTAGATGGAGCTACCTCGGACACGTGCTGCGCATGGATGATTCCAGAATCCTCAAATCTACATTTTTCTGGTTACCTGAAGGCACTCGCCACAGAGGAAGACTCAAATATACACTCCGTCGTGCCTACAACAACGACTTGCGGCAGCTTCACGCCTCAACACAGCCGGAGTGGGAAGACATCGTCGTAGCCGCAAGTTTCAGAAACGACTGGAGACTCTTCTAGGACGCCCTGGGTGCCTCTGGATGCACAGGAGGATCTAAGGTCTAAGGTAAGTGAGGTTAACTCGTGTATGGGTTATGCACTCAACAATAAAAAAAGATAAAACTATCTCGAAATTCCTGAATAAAAAGATGGCGCTTCAACACTCCGCATGGTAACAATAACAAAACACCCGATAAAGTCGAAATAACCAAATAGAAAATAAATAAAATGAGAGCCTCCACCCCAGAATACAAGTTAAACTAAAAACTACTAATGAAGTGATTCTTTAAACTAATTTTATTATTAACCAAGGATTTATTCAAATCTACAAGACTAAGAAATTTATTGCAATTATGTATAATGCTATGCCGTAGTGAAAAACGGGACCTTTCAGATTTTATTAATAGCTGACGAACTTCAGAACTGCCAAGGGTCAACTCCAGAAAAAATCCATATTACGCGATCAAAAATAATCAGGAAAAGACGTTGAAAATGTTTCATCATATAGTAGTAGCATTAATTTATCATCCAAAAGAAGTAAGAACGACAAAATCAATCGGTAGTACACCAAAAGCGTCGCTTGCGAAGGTGTGCTACTAACAAAAAAGAACAAAAATAGAAGAGAAAAAATTATAATAAAATCAAAGAACAAAAACACAAAAACAAAGAACAAATTAATCTATAATAAGCAGAAGAACAGAATGGAAAGAAGGAAAAAGATCCAGTGGAAGAATATTTAATATTTGATATACATTATTCGTTGACGATTTACCAGGATAAGAATACGCTTTTAAAACTTTAATCTTTCTATTTTGTACCAATAAAAAATGGTCGACCGATCATTGTTTTCCATAGTGCAAATAGGCTTCATACTAAAAGGTACCTTACTGTCATTGGTTGGAAAGTTTTAGAACAGCTATGGAATCCTTTTAAAGCCACTTGCTTGTAAGCTGAAAGCATTATAAAATCAAAACTCACTTTTCATCTGGGAACACTTTTTCACGCAACACTTCTAAATCATGTCGAACATCAGCAAGAAGAAGAAGAAGAAAATCAAACGATCCAGCATCTCCTTTCTCTCCTTTGGGACCAGATTCTCCTCTCATGCCTCTTGGACCATCACTTCCGGGTGGACCAACAAAGCCCTAATGTAAATCAATATTTAGTTAGTTCAAATCCACTGCACCATATCAACCCTAAAAAGTTAACAGTTCAGAGACTAAACGAACCGAAATCATCAGATAAATAACAGCTCAATATGAAGTTTCTCTATTGGTTTTGGTTTCAAAACATCAATCATCTGACGAAACAAACCTCCAGGATGTTTTTCTTTTATTTTGGCCTCCAGTCAAAGAATAAGAGTAATCGACAAGAGTGGATACATGACAAAAAAAAATCACCAATCCCATCTAGCGCTTGGCGTTTCTTGTCTTTTTAGGGTAATAATAAGACAAAATTAGTGTAATTAGTTTAAAGATCAATCATCTGACGAAAAAAACCTCCAGGATGTTATTTCTTTTCTTTTGGCCTCCAGTCAAAGAATAAGAGTAATCAACAAGATAGGAAACATGAAAAAAAACACCAGTGCAATCTAGCGCTCGGCATTTCTTGTCTTTCTAGTGTAATAATAATACAAAATTAGTGTAATTAGCTTAAAGATCAATCATCTGATGAAACAAACCTCCAGGATGTTTCCTTCTTTTCTTTTGGCCTCCAGTCAAAGAATAAAAATAATCGACAAAAGTGGAAACATGACAAAAAATCACCAACGCCATCTAGACTTGACTTACTTGACTTAAGTCTCCTGCCGGGCACTGCTCGGCGTAGAGAGTGACGTCTGCCTCCTCCACCCACTTCGGTCCATGGCGAGTATTTGCTCTTCGCCCTGTCTGATGTTTGCCATCGCTAAGAACTCGGACAGGCTGTCGGACCAACGTTTTTTCGGTCGGCCTCGAGGTCGCTTCCAACCAACTTTGATAGGGTCGAAGTCATAGATCATCTTTGCGGGTAGATGTGGTGGCATTCGAAGCAGATGCCCGAACCATCGTAAGGTTCGCTCGGCTGCTTGAGACGAAAACCAAGACTGCTTTGTGAGCTGCAGAAGCTTTTCATTGCTGACGAAGTCAGACCATTGTAGGCCCTCAATCCTCCTCAGGCTCTTTGCATGAAATACGTCTATTTTCTTGAGGGTTGCAGCTGATGCTTGCCACGTCTCAGCTCCGTAAAGCATCACAGAACCGACTAGAGCGTTGAAGATCCGCAGTTTCGTTGTGCGACTGATATTTGGTTTTCGCCGGAGGTGACGGTTCAGTCTACCCATGACAGAAGACGCTTTAGATAATCTTGCCTGCAGCTCGGGGAGAAGTGAGCCATTTGAAGAAATTACGGAGCCCAGGTAGGTGAAGTATTTGACAATCTCGATGCTAGTGGTGCTGTCCAGGCTAGCTGGAGAGTTAACAGCAGGAGAAGACGGGTCTATGGCCATAATTTTAGTTTTGTTCCAGTTTATATGCAGTCCTACTTTGGCAGCCTCTTCTCGTAGAATTCGGAGCGCTTCCAGCAGCTGCTCCATGGAGTCCGCCAGAATGGCCAAGTCATCGGCAGAATCGACATCTGTGATGGTATGATCTCCGAATTTGAGCCCAAAGCTGAGACGTGAAGTGGCTTTTGTCATAACGTAATCTATGATGACATTGAAGAGCTCTGGGGCCACTGCACATCCTTGGCGCACCCCTGTCGTGATTTGAAAGAACGGGCTGCACCGACCATTTACTTGTACACAGCTCTCCGTCCCATGGTGCAGCGCCTTGAGAAGTCTGCAATATTTCTCGGGTAGGCCAGTCAACTCTAGGATCCGCCAAAGAGCTTTTCGATCGACTGAGTCAAATGCAGCACGGAAGTCAACGAAGGCAATAAATGCTTTCTGTCGGAACTCTGTGGTCTTCTCTACTATTTGTCGCTTCGTGAAAATCTGCTCGATGGTTGAACGATCCGACATAAAACCAGCTTGCTCCGGTCGCCGGATTTTTCGAATGATGCTCCGACATCGATCCAGCAGGACCATTGAAAACAGTTTGCCAGGGACTGACAGTAGGGTTATTCCCCGGTAGTTGGAGCAGTCACTTCTCGAGCCTTTTCTCTTCCATAAGGGGATGATGACACCCTTCCGCCAATCCTCAGGAATTATCTCTGTTTGCCAGATTGTAGAGAACAGGGTGTGTAGAAACAGGAGCATTGCAGGACCTCCATATTTTAGCAGCTCTGAGTTTAAGCCACAGATACCCGCAGCTTTATTATTCTTGAGTCTTTTTACTGCATGTCCAATTTCTGAGGGGCTGAAAGGCTCATGTGGAGGAACATTTTTTCCAGGTATTTGACTGCAAGGTTGGCTGGGACTATCATTAGGAGGCGCAGGCGGACCAGTATTATTGAGGAGCGAACAGAAGTGGTCCTTCCACCGCTCAAGACAAGAACCTTCGTCAGAGAGAAGTGCACCATCCCTGGACAGGACGGGACCCAAGGTGGGAGTTTTATTTTCAGTGAGGTCTCGGAGATGCTTGAATAGGCTGCCCATGTCTTTCTTTTTTGTAGCTAGCTCAATTTCATCGGCTTTCCTTGCAACAAACTGGGTTCTATCCCGGTGAATGAGTCTGTTCCGCACTCCATTGAGCCTCCGATATGTGGTCATATCCCCAAGAAGTCTTGCCTTCCGTCTTTGCTCTATGACTTGCAGTGTTTCATTAGTTAGCCACGATTTCTTTGGATAACTCCTCTTGCCAAGCACTAGTTGTGCTGCTTCACTGGTCTGCAATTTAAAATGCTTCCAGAGATCTTCGCTGCTATTAAGTGAGCCAAGGGCCTCGAAGCGATTCGATATCTCGATACTGTACTTCTGGCGAGTATCTGGTTCCTTTAGTTTCCCAATATCTGCAGCGACGGGTTTTCTTTTCGATCGTTGTGCATGGAGGCGAAGCCGAAGATCGGCGCACACAAGCCTATGGTCTGCGTTTCCAAGCTCTGCTGATCTGTGAGTTCTGCAGTTCTTCACCAATGATCTACAGCGTTTGGAAATAAAGACGTAGTCAATCATCTTCTTTGTACGACCGTAATTACTATACCACGTGTACTGATGAATAGTTTTGCGTCGGAAGTAGGTGTTTGCAATGTAGAGGTCGTGAGATCGACACAGTTCAAGTAAGCGAAGCCCATTGTCGTTAAGTGGGTCGGGGGATACAGGACCAACTGTGCCACGCCATAAACCCATATCATCGCGCACTGTCGCATTAAAGTCGCCAAGGAGAACAGTTATATCATGGGGGGAACTGTTGCAAGGCATCTGGACAAAGCAGAGTAGAAATCCTCCTTAGTTGCATCATCAGAATCGTTGGTCGGGGCATAGCATATGATGACAGTCATCTTGCCATGTTTGTGTCCAAAGCGGGCCTTCATTAATCTGTCCCATACAGCTTCGTGTAAAAGTAAGGCCTTTCTTGTAAGGCTATTTAGTGCAAGGCCAACACCATTCCTTCTCGAGCTTCCTCCAGACCAGAGCAATGAGTCACTGTTACCTATTCGCTCTTCTCCGCTTCCGGTAAGACGTGTTTCTGCAAGACCTGCAATTGACACTTTATTCTTGCGAAGTTCTTCAGAGAGTAGGTTCTTTGACGCAGGTTCATTCAAAGTCAAGACATTCCAGGTGGCTATTCGTAGCCCCCTTCGGTCCATAAGGTTTAGTCTGTCAGTCTTTCTGACGTCGTCAGCATGTCCATTGACGCGCGATGGTCGAGATCTTAAAAGGGAATCCGGGTCCGAGGCTATACTGTCACTTTTCGTAGCACTTAATTTTCGGGTGGAGGGTCGCTAGCCCAACCGACCCTAGGCCTGGAATCTGATTAGAGCTAGGTTGAACCTAGGTACTGAGATTCCCGGGGTGGGCTCTACCCGCCACATGAGGTTGCGGCCGTCCTGATCGGAGTGTTTAGTTAGGGGAGAAACCCCATATCCAGAGGCACGTGGTCAGCAGACAGAGTCTGCCTCATTCTGGACGAACTCCATTCACCAACGCCATCTAGCGCTTGGCGTTTCTTGTCTTTCTAGTGTAATAATAAAACAAAATTAGTGTAATTAGTTTAAAGATCAATCATCTGATGAAACAAACCTCCAGGATGTTCTTTCTTTTCTTTTGGCCTTCAATCAAAGAATAAGAGTAATCAACAAGATAGGAAACATGACAAAAAAAAACACCAGTGCTATCTTGGCATTTCTTGTCTTTCTAGTGTAATAATAAGACAAAATTAGTGTAATTAGCTTATTTTGCAAAGTTAGCGCAATAATAAGTGCCTGGTCTGAAATCAGGCACTAATAAGTGCCTGAAAATCAACAATTGTGAAGCTTGAAAAAACGTGAAGAAACACCAAATGCACGAAGGTATTGGTGATTCTTTTTTGCCAATACTTTTACGTGAAGAAACACCAAATGCACGAAGGTATTGGTGATTTTTTTTTTTGCCAATACTATTACACGAAGGTATTGGTGATTCTTTTTTGCCAATTTGAAGTTACCATATCCTTGGGTCTTGAGCATGGAAAAAGTTTTCAGTCCGTTTCATACAGATTTAGTTAAACTGACTTATACAAAAAAAAGATTAGTTCATGATGGCAAAGTAGTATCTTGCCATTTTTTTGTGTACTAGGCCTTAGTTTAGGAAATATTTTCGTGAATGTGCTAAGTTAATAGTCAATTAAGTGCTTTGATACTTAAATCTTAAAAACAAATAAGAAACACATAAATACATTATGTGTTTTCTAAAAAACACATAAGAAATACATAAGAAGGCTTAAGCATAAGACTTAAACATAAGAAGGCTTAAAAATAGCTTACATAAGAAACAAAAATATACATAATAAATTATACATCTTATACTTTTCAAGGTAAACGGCTCAAAATAGCCTTAATAAGCTATTTTTATATATAGCCTTCAGGTCGTGAGATATTCTTCTACTAAAAAAGAGTCCAAGTTGTGCCACGATACGCTAATTTCAGTTGGTTTTAAAAAAATTACTGAACTCACTTATCATAAAAAAAATGTTGTTTAAAAAAGGTCAATCTTTTTTTTGCACTAAAAAATTGGAAAATGGTAGAGATACAAATAATGGTCACTAAAATTGACGAAAGTATATGGCTGTTCCCCCTTTTATGTCATCAGCCTAAAGGCAAGCAAGTGTTCGTCACTGTGAAAATTGCACACAGAAAGTAGGTTTTATTAGAAGATAACAAATTTATACCATAATTTGGTAACCATGCCTTCATTTTTATCACAGAATGTGGACGAAGTTGTAACTCCCAGGAAAACTTTTTTATTTGATTGTGAGGGGGGGGGAGACTTGTAATTTTGTATTTAAAAGTAGAAGGCAATATATTTCTACTCGGTACTCACAAAGGGGTATACGCTACGATTTTCGGTTATGCTTGTGGCCTGATTGGTTCTTCGACCAGTTATCTTGACAAAACAGTAAAATATCCAATTAAGTCAAAATAACTTCTTACTTTACGCCAGGAAATCCAGAAATATGAAGTGTCAAATTTACCGTATTGCAGCCCAGCATTATCACGCGACATATTCCTGTTGTGACCCATTACCACTATTATGGCACTAATCAAAGATTATTTATAACTATAGCCATTCATAACTATAACCAAGATCATACCCAGGGAGGGTTACCAGGTTTGACGCCTTCCCCCCCCCCCACAATTTTTTTCCAGCTCGTAAAAAACATAACAAAATACATATAAAAATTTTGATGCGTGTTTAGTTATTTTTATAACTTCCTCCCCCGAAAAAATTCCTCTCACCCAAACAAAATTCTGGATACTTCCATGGCTATAACCATACATCGTTTCTATACATAAATTTTGGGACCAGGATTAATGTTACAGCAAAAAAATAAAAAAAAAGGCGCTTTGATGTGATACAGTCTGTTATGCCACACAAAAGGGGTACTAAGTATTTTAATTTTAGCTCGAACGAGCCTGTATCCGATGCTCTAGGTCTGCTGTTTCTATATGGCTACCACCAGGAAACAAATAAGACACATAAAAGCTACTTTTTCTAAAATGTGGTCTTCCCTGATGCTCAATGCAAGGGGAGCTGTGAGGAGCAATTGACAGTTTTTGGTGGCAACATCAATGGTGTTCTTATTGTTTCATTTGGATTGGTTTCATTTGGGGGGAAGGTCCAGACTCTTTTTCTAAATTTTTAAAACTTCTTCTAATTATAAATTATTGTTCAATAGATCTAACAGAAAATTTCAATTGTTCAAATAGTATTATATGTGAAATATTTGCCACCAGACAGTTTCATGTAAAATCAGTTTTTGAAATATCGGCTGCTATGGGTTACACCTACTTTACTAGGTTAAACCTCCTGCTGCAGCCCTCTCTGTATTAAGCGAAAAAGGTAATTATTGCTTCATTACTACCCATATCCAAACAAGACCCCTTGACCTCTGCTCTAAAAGATGGTGCACAAGCATACAATGCACTGAAAACATTGGTTTTGGATAATGGTTTGGAACAATCCGTAGGCAATCTCTCTGGAAAACATCTAGAAAAGTTTCATCCGCTTTTCAAAGCACCTGTGCTTCCAAGCTATATTTGACAACTGTCATCACTGTAGCTTCCAATATTCTAATCTTGGTTTGCAGACTTATCTTCCTATTCTTCCAAACTTTTTAATTTTGAAAAATCCAAAAAATCCAATCCAAAAAATCAAAATCGAAATCAAATCAAAATCGAAAATCAATCAAAATCCCAAAAAATCTACTCCTAATAGTTAGGATACAGCTACACCCCACGGTCAATGAAGTCTCAAATGAATCAACTCAGTCAAATGAAGCCAACAAAATTATTGTCTATAACAAACCGTAATGCAGTAATGCAGCTCTAAATTCAATTCAAGGTAATGCAGCTCTAAATTCATTAGCTATCTCATAATTGTTAATAATTTCTCACAATTTGGCCCTCTTTCGGCCATCATTCTTGTACCATAAAATAGCAGAAATCGCCACTTGGTTTCTTTTGCTGCTTAAAATTGGCAGTAGGATTTTTAATTTATGTTTGAAGCAGTTGTTTTCCAATAAACTGTAATTCAATGGTTCAATATGGTCGTGCCTTGGAAAACACAAAACAAAAAGAGACAAATAGTTTTTCCTCCATTACCATTCTCCTCGGATAAAATACGAAATCCTCTATTTTTGTAGATAAGGGCTTGAAATTTCTGTTTTAAAATCATAAGATACGCTGAATATAATATTATCTTTTTCATCAAAAACGCTTACCTTTACGGGAATTTTTATGTCCCCCCCCCCCAAAAAAAAAAAATCACGAAGAAATTGTTGTGATACTAACCTTTAAGTAACTATAAACTTAATGAATTCTTATAATATAGAATCACCTTGAAAAGCAGATTTATTTGATTAATATTGCAGTATATTATTCTTTTCTAGATTCTTTTTCTTTTTTCTTTTCTAGATTCTTTTGCTTTTTAGTTACTATCAACAAGGGTCTCTCGTTCTTCACAGCTTGTTAACATCAACTGTTTGATTCATTACTACCAGCTATTCAAATTTTGATAAGCCTAGTGACCCCAGAATGTGTAAAACTAGGTCCTTCAGTTTTACCTAGAATTTTTGCAGTCATCTTCTTCCTCCATGAAAGTTATCGACTCTTGGCCTTTGCTTCCAATAAAACTGACATGAAGTCTCTTGCCGTTATTCTAAAGAAGAAATATCAGATCTTAGTACCCTAGTGTCCGCTCTTACATAGAAATTTTAGATGTTCTATTGACCCAATTCCCCAAAAAATTGGTTAGTTCGCTTTTTCGAAAAAAGTTATTGACTCTTGGCCTTTGCTTCCAATAAAACTGACATGAAGTCTCTTACCGTTATTCTAAAGAAGAAATATCAGATCTTAGTACCCTAGTGTCCGCTCTTACATAGAAATTTTAGATGTTCTATTGACCCAATTCCCCAAAAATTGGTTAGTTCGCTTTTTCGAAAAAAGTTATTGACTCTTGGCTTTTGCTTCCAATAAAACTGACATGAAGTCTCTTACCGTTGTTCTAAAGAAGAAATATCAGATCTTAGTACCCTAGTGTCCGCTCTTACATAGAAATTTTAGATGTTCTATTGACCCAACTCCCCCAAAAATTGGTTAGATCGCTTTTTCGAAAGTGAAAAGAATCGGGAAGCAACTTACAATTGGCCCTCTCTTGCATTTGCAAAATTTGCTTTTCTTTCCATACTCAACAACGGTATAGCTATCCATCGGGAAGTCCTCATTCGAAAGTTTTTCTTTTGGCTGTAGGTGTGTGAAGTTAACAGATGGTCCTGGTGGGCCCTGAGGTCCAGCGGGACCATCTTTGCCAGGAAAACCTCTGGGACCTAATGGGCCTTCTGGTCCAGGAGGGCCTTCAGGACCAGGTGGACCAGCAGCAAAACTGTAAAGACGTATCGCAGTAGTCAACGCTTGGATCTATAATACAAGAATATAGAATATTATTTAATGTGTTTTTTGTGCAAATTAATCAAAATTAATTAAAAACAATATTGCAGATCCATGATCACTGGAAGCGAGGGCTGGCAAAAGATTGGGCAGCCGAAATTTCCCCTATCCCACAGCAACCAAACTGAACTTTTATTTTCTTCCTTTTAGGTCTTAGGCTAATTTTGTCGCAAAAAACGTTATTTGTAACTTGGGCTGATTGAGCAGTAGTTATTCGGTTAAAAAACTTGCCCATTAAAGATGAGACTTTTTTCTTTCGGAAAAGAATTGTTCAGGGAGATAGGCTGATATTCTTACCGACATGAACTTACAAAGTCAAGGAAAAGATCACTGAAATATACAAATAGCTTTCTTTGTGCAGCTTATAATCTAATAAATGTAACAAAAATTCTTTAGCCAAGCAGTACGCGAACGTATTTTAGCAGTCACAAGGAACTTCCGAAAATTCTTGAGAAAATACCAGCTGTATTACAGCAAGATTCTAAGTTCTTTTTTTTCTTAATCCCTTGACTACCTATTAACTTTGTACATTCACAATTAAAAGCTCACAACCACGAAGAAAGATAAGATATTCATTGACTAATGAAATAATAAAAGCTCATGGCATGTAATTTAATTGGCCCCATATCAGAAACGTCTATACTCTACACTCTAACACTTATGCAAAAAATAAAGTAATTATGACCACTTATACCATGATACGATTGTTACAACCTGTGTACCTTATTTTAAATTTTCACCACTATTTATTTTTAAAAAATTAATCCGCAGTTCTACGATCACTTCCTATGCTAAAGCACAAAATAAGACGAATTTGTTATTGTGCTGCGAGAGAAACACTTTGGTTTTGTCCCGTTTTTTTTTTTTTTTTGTGTTTTTTGTGTTCCTCAGGCCGAATTGATGAATATGACATTACATTTTGGAAAGCTCCATAGAACTCTTGCCTGGGGCCAAAAAGGATGGTTTTTGCTTGTCCACGAACCAGAGCCTATGGTGTGTGAAGTGAAGTCGAGTTATATAGCCTATGTCAGAGAGGAGTATCTGAAGTTGTACAGCCAAGCTTTCGTTTCATCAAAGCATGTTTCAGCTTTCGAGTGGAAAGCTCCGTTCTAGCAGGCAAGCAGGCAGGCACCACTTTCAAATTGAAGATGGACTAAAATATATAAGTGATAAATATATGCGGCAGTAACCCGTCCCCACAGTCAATATATCTTCTTTGAGTGATAAATAGAAAATTTACAGAAGCAAAAAAGCGGCATTTTCCCACGGGTCCGAAAGTGCTGCCATGATTTCGGCTGGGTTTATTATTTGTTTTTTCGGACTTGGGATTGAGGTAGAGAAATGTTATCAGATGTACCTCTTGTACTTTAAAAGTTCTGTCATTGCTAAAGAAATTGGAGCTTATCCTTTGCTGCTTTCTAAGTGGTGACGTTCAAAAGTTGGCCTACGGCAAAAAAATCAACTTTTGAACTAAGATAGATAGAATTTTTTTCGACGGCAATCGATAGCTCTTGATGAGCTGATCAAAGTATATGTCCATTTTTTCCATTTTTTGGTACAAAAATTCCTCCATGAGATATACTAGTTTAAAAGTTTCAAGGGGTTGACAACTTCAATAGTAGGATACACACTGAAACCAAAAATAGGCCGATTCCAATTGTGAGACAAGTAGAGGACTTGTAAGCATCAGTCGGCTGTTAGACCATTATCATCTTCTGCAGTAAGGGGTATGCAACTTTGGCTAGTTGGTGTACCTATTATTTGTTTCCGGTGTATTTGATGGTAAGACCAATTTGGTTCCAGTGGTAAGACATGCAGGGGACTTGTAAGTAATAATCATCTTTTAGGCTACAATCATCTTCAGTGAAGAGGGGTTTGTAACTTTTGCTAGTTGTTGTAGCCTACCCATACTCACTGTAACCTAGAATTAAGTGTTTACGCAACGGGTACAAACGATAACGTAAAACAATGAGGTAATTTCGTAATAATTAGTGTCACCTATGGTATTTTAATCCTGGAAAGTTACGAATAGCATAATAATACCAACTAGATTATATAAGATATTGTTCCAAGTTTCATCCGTCACGACGTCTACGATTGAAAAGGATAAAGTTCAACTGGCTGCAAAGTGAATTTAGTCCCTTCTTTCAATATTCTTTTGTTATTGTTGTTTTTTCAACGCTGAGGAATGGCCTTTGATCATGTAATTACTGATCGCGTTCTTCTTTGAACATAACGTTTTAAAAGCTTCGATAGGCTGACAACTTCAGCGTTTAACCGATAGCAAAGAAAAAAGAAAAAAGTGTTTCTCTTACAACACTTTATTCGGCGAAGCCGGAGAAAGGCTGCCGCAACACTTCACGTTGCTCAGGCAACGTAGGTCTAGTTTTGTTTTGTTTTATCGCTCATTAATGTTACAGCCTACCGTTAGCTTTTCTTAGATAGAGGTGCTCTATCACCTTTACAAATGTTCGACATTTACGCTTTTTATCACGACATGGTTTATCCTAAGCTATTTTAAGAATATTATTTTGGCTTATGGATAGTATTTTGGTATTGGGCTGGGTACACCTTATTCAAGCACATAATTTATTGTGGTACTGATGAAGTTATTAATCATTTCTTTTTAATTCTTCTTTTACTATCAAAATTGTTTAGCCCCTCATATTATTAATTCCAAAAACAGGTTTTTTAAACTGAAAGTAAGGAGTAACATTAACACTTAAGACAAAGCCAAATTATCCCGTAAATGAGGGGGCTGTCCCCTCCTCAGATCCTCCCACGTAACGCTAAAGCTTTATGGTTATTTAAAAAAATTTCGTATTCCAATTAAAAGGCCGCTGTGTCTCAGCAGTTGCTCTTACAAAAATTTGATTTCTTATCAAACAGTTCGTGGTAACGAACTGTAGTAAGGAGCGACCCGGCTCAATAGTAACCGAAACTCTAAAAAATGGAATTTTGATACCAATAGTTACATCAGAAGAACCGCATTTTGATGCTGATTTTAAATATATAAGTTTCATCAAGATCAGTTATACCCATCACGATGCCTCATTTTAGAAAATAGGGGAAAACACCCCCTAAAAGTCATACAATCTTAACGGAAATCACACCATCAGATTCAGCGTATCAGAGAACCATATTGTAGAAGTTTCAAGCTCCTATCTACAAAAATGTGGAATTTCGCATTTTTTTGCCAGAAGACAGATCACGGATGCGTGTTTTTTTTGTTTTTTTTTCCCCAGGAGTGATCGTATCGACTGAGTGGTCCTAGAATATCGCGAGAGGGCTCATTCTAACGGAAATTAAACGTTCTAGTGCCCTTTTAAGTGAACAAAAAATTGGAGGGCACCTAGGCCCCCTCCCACGCTCATTTTTTTCCCAAAAGTCACCGGATCCAAATTCTGAGATAGCCATTTTATTCACCATAGTCGAAAAACCTAATAACTATGTCTTTAGGGACGACTTATTTCCCGCAGTCCCCGTGGGAGCGGCTGCAAGTTACAAACTTTGACCTGTGTTTACATATAATCAATATAGCGATATTGATCCGGATGATATATTTGATAGCATTCATAGGCTATTAAGTGCGTCAGAAAATATAGTGTGGTTACAAATGTCCATGTCGGATATGAGGTATGTTATAGGCTGTGTATATATACCCCCTGAAAATAGTTCTTGTATGAATGAATATACATGGGACATATTAATTGAGGAGTATGTTAATTATGTTGAGCTGTTTAGTGACCATTTTTTTGTATTATTAGGTGATTTCAACGCCTACACGGGTACGAGTGCGGAGGTTGAAGACACACAGGTGGATCTTGGCAACCCTTGTTTATCAGAAATGGAGAGTATGGTTGAATGGTATGGAAGAAATGGATGCCCGAAAGGTAGGAAAAGCAAAGATGAAACTAGGAGGAAAAATAGGTGGGCCATAAGTTGATAAATTTTTGTAGTGAGGGTCGGTTGAAAATTTTGAATGGAAGGGTGGGAAAAGATCATGAAAGGAGAGATTTTACGTGCTTTGGTTCGGGGAAGCCTAGCGTGATTGATTATGTTATGGTTGATAGGAGGTTATGGGAAAATTGTTTGGATTTTTTTGTTATGGATGTTGTAGGATCAGACCATCAGCCAATAGAGGTAGTCATGAAGGCAGGACAGGCGAAGAAATGGATGGATGAGATGGAGGTTATGAGATATAGTTGGAGGAATGAGGGAAAGATGGAAGATAAGGGTAGGAAGGTAATGAAGCAGCAGATTCGGGTAGATTGTATGGAGGAACACCGTTTGAAAAAATTGTTGGAAATTGAACAGATGCAGAAAATGGCGGAGGAATGCATATATATACTGGGAGAAGGGAATTTTGAAGAAGCCGTGGAAGAAATATCAGAGGAAGTATATCAGAAATGCAGTGGAATATCAAATAAGAAGGAGATGGTGATAAATACAAACGAATTCTTTGATGAGGATTGTCGGAGAAACCTGAAAGTAAACCTTGTTCAACTTCTCAGGAAGAGAAGTTTTATTAGCCTCTACAAGAGGCTAATAAAAAAGAGAAAAAACAAGTAGAAGAGATTAGGGCTATAAAGATCAGCGAGGAATACTTGTCAAAAGACCCAAAACAGCTTTGGAGTGAAGTAAGGTGGGAATCCAAGGCCAACGACAAACACATACCTCCAGCTGAGTCGTGGAAAACATACCTGGAGCAGGATACTAGCAAAAGGGAGCAATATGGAGACGGTATAGGGAGGTTAGCAGAGGAGCTACGAGAGCAGAATGGTTTCCCCTTAAGACAAGAGGATTATAGTCTATTAGAACCGATCAAGATAGAGGAAGTTTGGGCAAGCCTAAAAGGAATGAAGGGATCTTCGGCGCTGGGGGTGGATGGAATACCAGCAAAGATTTGGAAAATAGGGAAAACAGTTCTAGTACCAGTTTTAGCAGCAGTTTTCAGTTTTGTGACTGAAAAAAGGAAATGGCCTGATCAGTGGAATGTGTCAGTATACCAATTTTTAAAAAAGGTAACAGGCAGGATCATAGTAATTATAGAATAATTAATTTAGGAAATGTGATGAGTAAGATTTTCTGCAAGGTTATAGAATCAAGATTAGGGAAGTGGTTGGATGTAAAGGAACTGTTATCCCCTTTTCAGGTAGGTTTAGAAAAAACCATAGTGCAGTAATCATATTTTTACTTTGAGAATTTTGTTAGAGAAGTATAGGAAAGGAAAAGGGGGAAGGAGCTTTGCAGCTTTTTTAGACCTAAAAGGAGCATATGATAATGTGGATAGGAACCTGTTATTGTTAAACCTGTTATCTTTAGGACTACCTCACCATTTTGTATTGTTGGTGTGCGAAATGTATAAGTACGTGAAGTTAGTAGTGAGAGTGGCGGGAAAGTGCTCAACTCCAGTGCAATCTTTATCGGGACTAAAGCAGGGATGTGTGCTGTCGCCGAAATTCTTTAGCCTTTATTTAAATGATGCCAATGAATTTTTCGTTAAGAGCAATGCAACGATGATATCGATAGATTTTCTTAAACTGTGCTCACTACTATTTGCTGACGACATCGTATTACTGGCTGAAACAAAGGAGAAACTGCAACGATTATTAGAGATTTCGGAGGTTTATTTGGAAGAGAAGAAGCTAATCCTGAACACATCGAAGTCAGTGGTGATGGTATTTGGTCGTAAAGCCATGGAAAGTGAAGATGTGAATTTTTTCTTTAAAGGTGAAAATATACCAGTGAATAATGAATTTGTTTATCTTGGGGTAAAGTTTACTAGTAATGGGAAATTCAGTGGGCATCTGGATCTAGCGAATGCAAGGGGGAGGTATATTAGCGGTGAAATAGCGAGGAGTAGTCTTAGACGGGTGAAATTTATTAGAGTCATAAGAGGATTTGGACAAGTAAGATAGTACCGGCGATGCATTATGGAGCAGAGATCTGGGGCTATCGAAAAGGTCCGAAACTTGAGGTGGTTATGATGAGATATTATAAGAGGATGTTGGGACTAGGGGATTCGTTTAGTAATTTGGTAATCCAGGGGGATTTAGGGCTAGTATCGCTGCGATCTATGAGGCTAGTGACCATGGTGAGATATTGGGTTAGGATACTGGGTATGCAGAGATTTCCGGTAGCAAAGGCAGCATACTTAGAGGCGTTGAGACAAAATAGTAAAACAGGGTGGCTGGCGGAGGTTAAGGATATCTTAGATAAGTGTGGATTAGGGGAATGGTAGAATGAAGGAAAAGCGATTATGGGTATGGAGGAAATAGTAATAAGGGAGGTTGAAGAGAGGTTGAAGAACCAAGAAATACAGATATGGTGGGCAAGTCTGGATCGTTCAGGGTCGCTAAAATTGTATAGACAGATAAAGGGTAGTTGGGGGGAGGAGGTATTTTGGAAGGCTGGGTTAAGTAGAGAGGATTTGAAGGCTTATTTGGATTGGAGGGGAAATGGATTTTTGATTGGGGAGAAAAGAAAGTATCAAGGGAGAAAAGGGGAGGAGGTAGAATCTGGAGGCGAGAGATGTATGGTAAAGAAAAATTGAATGAGATATGGATGGTAGATAGAATGAGAGAGACAAATTTCCTGAGTATTAAAAGGATAGCAAGATTTGTAAGGATTGCAGCGGCTCATCGGGAGCGTTTTCTTTAAATAGTATTAATTTAGTTTAGTTAATTTGTTGTTTGTTATGTAAATTTCCTATGGCCCACGGGCTTTTTCTGGAATAAATTATTATTATTATTGTAGTAATGGTTACTGAGAGGTGTACAGACGTTTTCAGGGGGATTTTTTTGTTTAGGGGGGAGATTTGGGGGGAGTACGTGGAAGGATATTTCCACGGAGAAACTTGTTATGGGGGAAGAGAATTTCAATGAAGGGGGTGCAGGATTTTCTATCATTATTTGAAAAAAAACAATGAAAAAATAAATATGAAAAGTTTTTTCTACTGAAAATAAGGAGCAGCATTAAAACTTAAACCGAACAAAAATTATTACGCATATGAGGGGCTTACCTCCTCGTTATACCTCACTCTTTACGCTAAAGTCTTTTTAGTAATTTCAACTATTTATTCTACGGCCTTTGTGATTCAGAGCTCATTCTTAAGGAACTGGGACAACATTTAAGCTTTAGGGTAAAGTGCGAGGTATCGACGGGGGTTGAACCCCCTCATACACGCAATAAAAACATATCAATATAGAAGTTCGTTACCTAAATTAATTCGTAAGTTAAGTATATTTTTTACCAATGAAAACGTTTGCAAAAAATTGGAGGGCAACTAGGCCT